>NC_034413.1:49819034-49899847 GCF_002078875.1 Numida meleagris
CGCGCGGCGGCCGTCGGCGCGTTCTTCCCGCCGCCCCTCCCCCACCCGCAGGGCCGCCGGCCCCGAGCCGAGCGCGGAGCGGGCCCTTCCCGCCCAAACGGGGACAGCAGGAGGGGAGCGCAGATCGGCCGAAGAGAGAAGGCGGGGAGGGGGGGGGGAAAGAAGAGGGGGCGATTAAAAAAAGATATAACCGTGCCAGCGTTCAGCTCGGCGCCTTCCCGCCCCGCTCGGTCCCACGCCGGCGCTGGCCTGGCGCACTCACCGCCGCCCGCTGAGGGGTGGAGACGCAGCGCACAGCCGTTACTGGTGGCGTCGGGTGGGCACCGCCTCTTCCTCTCACGTAAGGGCGCACGGAGGCCCGCCCCTGCCGGCTGCGTCGGGTGCGGGCTGTGAGGGGGAGGGGCGGGGGGAGCGTTACTGGGGCGGCTCGGAGCTCTCAATGGTCCGCGCAGAGCGGGAGGGGCTGTGGTAATGCCGAGCGATCGGGGCGTTCCGAGCGCTCTGAGGTGGTTCGTCTCTATGCGTCGTTTTTGTCCCGGAGATAATGCCAAAAGGCTATGAAAATGTCCCGATGCTGTTCTCATCCATGGCAAATGGGAGTAGGTTCAGACTGAATACCAAGGCACATCCTGGCAGTAATCGTGGTGAGCTGCTCCACGTTTTTTCCCCATGTTGAAGGTGACACGGAGGGGGAAAAAAGCACAAAAAACGTCCCCTGTTCAGCCTTGCTCACGCCTATTCTCTCACAGTACCGGTTACTGTTTCAGGGCAGTCATCTAACCCAGGTGTTTGTGCGTTCAGCCTGCATTTCCTTGAGAAAAAAAAAGAAAGAAAGAATATAAGTTAATATAAGTATTATTCGAGTTTAAGGCTAGTATATTTAAGTTAATTTATGCAAAAGTATCAGAACCTGTAGTAATGCCTCTGAAAGGAATTTCCTTAACACGTAGAGGTACTTGCAATAGGTTTAGAAATGTTCTTGCCACTATTGTGTACCAAAGATGAAAGAAGCCTTCAGAGCGTGACTATGTTTTAATCTCTGTTAGGAGAGGTGACTTCCTACAAAGTAATGCTTCTGGGTATCGGAGCAACCTGTACATTGTCTTTGTGGTATGGCTAAACCCATCAGTTTCTTATCCTCCCTTCTTCTCCCTAGATGTATTGCGCAGTTAAACTTTTTCTTTTTTTCAAATAAAAATCTTAAGATAGGTGTCATTTATGTTGCTTGTTCTCTTGCCCTTGAATACTGTGAAACAAACAACAGCACTGGCTAAATGCGTGTCATAAAATACTTGTTAGTTGTGAAGATTCTTGTTGCATTATACTGCAACTGCCTCACAATTTGAGGCACACCTTCATTACTCTAATTGTTGTTTGTCTTGCGCTTTGTGTCAGTCAGGGAGCTGATTGTTTTGTGGTCTGATCTGGTTGCACAGCCACAGGTAGCTCAAGTCTGAATTCTATATTCATGATCGTCCTCCCCTACATACAATTGAATAGTATGCAATGTGATCACTTTATTGTGCTTGCTACACTGGCATAAAAGACAAACTAAGAGATGCTTAGGGATGTTAGGGATGGAGCACCACTCCTATGAGGACAGGCTGAGAGAGCTGGGGCTGTTCTGCCTGGAGAAGAGAAGGCTCCGAGGTGACCTGATAGTGGCCTTTCAATAACTAAAGGGGAGCTACAGGAAAGAAGGGGACAGACTCTTTAGCAGGGTCTGCAGTGACAGAACAAGGGGAAATGCTTTCAAGCTTAAAGAGGGTAGATTTAGGTCAGATATAAGGAAAAAGTATTTTACAGTGAGGGTTGTGAGGCACTGGAACAGGCCGTCCAAAAATGTGGTGGATGTCCCTGTCCCTGCAGACTTTCAAGGCAAGGCTGGATATGGCTCTGGGCAACCTGATCTAACTATGGTGTCCCTGGGGAGTTGGGAGTGGCAGAGGAGTTGGGCTAGATGGCCTTTTAAAAGGTCCCTTACAGCTCTTAAGGATTCTACGATTCTATCGTTCTGTGATTCTGTGATCCTATGGAATGAGGGGGTTGGACATTGTAAAAGGATAAACGGTTCCTTATGAAAATTATCCACTTCTTAGATGAAAAATTGTACTTTTGATTTCAGTCAAACAGTCTTCTGCTGACAGAGCATTTTGGGGTTGGTTGTTACTCAGAAGAATATCGCTTCACTTTTGGGATTGCACATCAATTCCTTAAGAGAAAATGTACTGTTTAATACACTTGTAACTATTCTGATTGATGTAGTGGCATCATTATAAGTAGTTTCATATTATGTAGCAGATGCAGCATTGGTTATCCATGCAGATGATTAACACTCTTTTTTTTTCCTAGCAGTTTTTGCAAACATGTACTTTCTTCTTTGTAAGCTAAAGGAACAGTAGTTTGTACCTGGTTCAATATATGTAGGAAAGGCTTTCAAATTTTATATATTTCTGTGGCTGTAATTTCTGTCTGTCTTGTAATTTCCATTTATTTGTTTGTTTATTTTCACTCGGCTCTTATGTGGTTTTAGACTGTGAAGTGGATCTTTGAGTACAGAAATATTACCCATGAATTTGTGCAATGATTTTTTTTTTTAATTGTTACACAGAGGTTAGAAATGTGACTTCAAAATTGAGTGTGCATTCTAGTCTCCTGGATAGGAATGTCCGTGGAATTCATTCACTGAACCAATTATAAATTAAATGATAGTATTGTGATGGTAGTTTTGCAAATGTAGTTGGTCTAAATACATTTAAATTTCGTACATTGAAAAGGATGCAACTGCCATTTTGGTAAGAAGGCCTGAGTGCTGTAAGGTAAAATATTCATGCGAATTTCAGAACAAAAGATCATTTAACATTCAGTTCTTTTTCTTCTGGGTTGGAGAAATATGGTGTATTTAAGCACGGATAGGTGTGACGTCAACACTTGACTATTCTGCAAGTAGTGCAGCTCCTCCTATCTCCTTCAACTAGTAACAGTTGTTCTCATCTCTGCACTGGATTAGAGTAGCTGAACTTCACTGAAAAAGACAAGATGATATAGTAATGTAAATTCTGATAACATGTGGGCAATTCTTGTAATCATAGGCAGCACAGGCTACATGAATACTCTTCATTAATTAAAAAATACATAGAACAAATAACCTGGTTATTGACATAAGAATTAGTAGTCTGATTATGCTACAGCATTTGCTTTATTTCAGCATTGTTAATAATTCTCTAAATACATATAAAAGTAGTCTATTTACATACATAAAAAATACTCTATATACACTGCAGAAACAACAATTTCTTAAGGCTTTTTCCACTCCAGGCTGCGCCAGTTCAAGTGTCCAGTGCCCCAGAACTCTGGCAGTCTCTGGAGGACTTAGTAGCAGTGGTTTGAGATAGTGTTTCACCTTTCTCTTTACTTTTTTTCCATGGAACTCACGGAATGCATGTAGATATGTAAGTTGCTTTGATTTAGTTTCCTCTAGTTAATAACTGACAAAAGGGAGTTTGAAGTAATATGTTGGTCTGTGACCTACTTTGTCCAGAGCTAAAGCACACGCGCATGTCCGCTAGCCTGACGGAGCCTTCGTAATCTCCAGCAAACTGTTGGGGAAATAACATCAAACACTTGCAACTAAGCCCATTAGGCACCGTCTGTCAGAGACCTTTGAAAAATTTTGCATGACTTGTATTCCTCAGGAGCTGCATCTCAGAGCTGTGATCCAGGAAATGAGAGATCAAAACAATTAGCAACTAGCTTGATTAAAAATACTTTTAAACTACTTTCTCTTTGTACATTTTCTTTTCATTCGGGACCATGAGATCAATGCTTTCTGCAATAAAATATTTATTCCTATGAATATTTTGCATATGAACCAGATATGTAATATGAAAAATAATCCTGCATTTTGAATGGATGTAGAAATTAATACAGTTTCTTAAAACATTTTTTTTCCCAATTGTTTTGCCCTTCTTTGGGTTCTAATTAAACCTGAATGTATTTAGACTCTCTGTTATTCTGTAACTGCTTTCTCTATTTGTTTTTGTCTCTATTTTTCTTAAAATTTTATTTGTTTTACATCTTCTGTCAAAAATTAAACCAGATCTGCACCTTTGGAATGATTACAAGCACTAACCAAACAACAAGACTTCTAGCAGTGAAGGAAAGGTACCTTGTTTAGAAGCCATTTTAACATGGTTGGCTCTTTAATTTTGTGCACATTTCTTTCGTATTTATTGTCTGAACCTTTGTAATTGTTACTAGTACGATTATGCCCAAGGCACAGTGTAAGGGTGTCGTGCTAAAGTGTCAATGATCATGTTCAAGAAGCTTGCTTGTAATGCATGCCTAACACGGTCTCTTCTGCTTGATTTATACTAGGCTCTAGGGTAAATTCAGGCTTTCTTAAAAGCAACATACTTTGTTTCTGCTAGCCTTTTTTTTTTTTTTGTGAGAAAATATATTTTCTTTAGATCAAACAGAAAGGTGCATATGTATCGCTAGGGGAAAAAGTATCATTTCTTAACAGTTTTAATCCTATTATAATCCTATTATTAATTATAATAACTTGAGGTTAAATGAAAATTAATACACTGTGTTTGAGATGCTGGTGAATCCTCACGCTGTGCTAAGATATATGTGAAATATCATCATTGTATGCAAAAATATAAGAAATACAAGCTTTCTAGAATGAATTTTAATAAGAGTTCATATTGTATTTACAGGAAGAAAAAAGCTTAAGATAAAGAGGGAAAGAAAAATGAAGGATGTAGCTGGTAATATCTGCTGTTCTTGAGATCCAAATTCTTAAGAATAGTATCTAATTATACTTGACCTTTGTGTTCATTCTTTGTTACCAAGATTTGGAAAACACTAGTTATCAGTAATTGTTCTGCTAGCTAAATGATATTATTGGGTATGTTTTATAAGGGGAGGAGCTGCAGGTGGATTTCCCGCTTGCCTATGTAGCTGTGCAAGAGAGTAAGGCAGGGGAAATAAATCTTGTTCTTTCCTTGACTGCAATGCAGATCTGGCTCTGGGAGGGGTTTTTGGATCTGCATGGCTCAAACACATGGTCAGCGTTCAGCCAATAGTTTGCCTTACATCTGGCAGTGGGTCTGCGTGGCTCAAAATGGCTTACTCTGGCTGCTGAACGCTAAAACATCTCACTTCTTTTTCTAAATTGAATGTGTACGCATTATTCGGACTGTGATTTATATATGAAACGTAATGTTAACTGTTTATTTGGTATACGCAGTAGCTACACTAACAACTATTTTGCCAAGGGTTGTCGCTGACAGGCTTTTTTTGTTTATTTGTATGTTTGTTTTAATAACAGCTACATAAAGGATTCTTTTCCTGCCTTAACTCTCCCAGCTATGCTTAAGGTGCTAGGATTGTGCTTGTTCATGGCATACAATGTTTTAATCTGTTTACATGTTGTGCTCCGTTTTGAATTATTATGTTCTCCAGGAATTCAGATATTTGAAAAGACATTGAATTGATTTTTTTACATAGTTATTTTCTGTTGCTGCAGAGAAACCTTTATTTTTGAGATTTTTAGATTACTGTAATGAAAGAATGCGTACAGTTCTCTGCATATAGATAGCATGAAACATACGTGAATAACATTATGTCTTTCAAAAGCTGACAAAATAAATTTAAATTCCAAGGGGTAATAGCACATGTGCTAATGTTTGCATTTGGAACTCTAAGCCTTATCTGTTTTTAAAAAATTCTAAAGTCTACGTAATTATTTAAATGTGTTAATAAGAGGGTGGAAATATAAGCAGATTATGCTAGAGAATTTTAACGTAAGGTTAACTAGCTAATACATACAAAAATATTCATTTTTAAGGCTGTAACGTTAAGTGATGTTGTGTAAACAAAAGCAATTCACTTGTGTTTTAAAAGGAATTAAAATTAATTTTAATTGTTGACATTTTGCTTTTGGAAAAATGACAGACAACTGTTATTCGCACAGTGTCGTTTGACCTCCTCTGAAACCTATCACTCCTCTTGAAATGTTGTATAAACACTGGCATCTTTTTAACGTCAGCAATCATAATGCTGTTGTAGTTGTATCATCTGCATTTAGCAGTAATAGTCTGTATTATCCAGATGTCAGGGGACTTGGTTACAATATCCTGTACCAGCTATAGTTAAATTGTGGTTTAATTTTGAGGTGCTTCAGAGATTTAAAGAAATCATCTAACAGTGTTTCTGAAATGTACAGAAAATTCTGGATGAAAGATTTACAGTTACGGAATCAGATTCTTACCTGATGCACGTTGCTTGGACTTCATACTGACAGAGGATGAGGCTTACAACCTAAGCAGTCCTAAGTAAGCTGTGGATATTATCAATTTTCATATTCTTAGTGCCATTACAGAGTTGGTGCTCAGAACTTGTAGATACATGGATCTATTTATTTCACTTCTGGAATGAAGCTGAAGAAGTACCACCTTGGACTCTGTGCTGTAGGGGTTACTAGGTTTATTCAACAAAGAGGGCAGTACCATTTCAGACGTTAGCTGTGGTTGTACCGTGACATTTCCAATGGTAAAAGTTTGTTGTTGTAAATGTTGGCGTCTCTCAGTATACAGTATTTTATTTAAAACTCAAGAAATGTTCCTGTAGGGTAGTTATAGAATTATGGTTGTCTCTTTCTATGGAACACTTCTGATGTTGCCATTTTATCTAAGAATTGAGTACTTCGTGACCTTCCCATACAGTCATGTGCTAACCCTCCAGTACACCTGTTGCTTTTATTCTCTCACTATTTGGAAGTTAGCCATAGGAATAATTGAAGCTGAGTCTCATCTGTAGTCCTCTGTCCAAACAAAACCTTTGTCTTGCCTGGGTTTTTTGTTGTTGTTGTTGTTTTTTTAAGCTTACCACCCTTCCAGGAGTTTAAGCAGAAATGCAATTATACAGTGGAAAAGTGGGACTTCTTTGTCAGGCCTGGAGCAGAATTGAGCTATATTACTTCTCTGTGAAGGGTAAATAGGAGAAAGGAACATTTGGTATTAAGTCCAGTTTCACTTGGAATGAGTGTGTCCCTACCAGGTGCTGCCAGACATAGTCTGTTTGATAACTGTCTCATAAACTCAGATTGTAACATCAGGAATCATGTTCCTTTTTTGTCCACCTTACCTAAATTGTATTAGTATGCCAGAAGAGCATACATTATTAAGCACTGTGTGAGCACCACCAGTGCAGATGTCTCCTCAGACCTTGTTCAGGCCTTCCTGAGACTATACTGTTGTTCTTCCAAGAGCTCTGTGAATATTGCTGCTTCTCCTGAGGTTCTGCATAGGTTACAGTTTAGGTAGGATGGTGAGGGAAAAGGAAGGGACCAGATGATACCTTTGCTGTAGTGATCCGCTGTGCTTTAACAGTTCTGAGAGGAACAGGATCACGAGTACACACAGAATTATATATTTTGCGAAATTCAAATCATACATTGCTACTTCTTGGGAAAAAAAGTTCTACCTAGTTCTAATAAATCTGCCAAAATGCTGCTTTCATAATGCTGAATTTGAATACTTTTTTTTTTTTTTTTTTTTTTAACTATTGACAGATTGATTGTGTCTTCAGTTCTGGTAACTGAGGATGTTTTCTTACATCCCAGAATGTAATGTGTTGGATTGCGAATTGAAGTGGCTGAAATGTAGGCTCACATTCCTCTCTCCTTCTGTTTTCTGAAGGTGTCAGCTTCCGGTAGGGGAGGTATCAGACAACAGGCACTGTGCAGACGACATAAATCTCTGCAGCTGTTGGCTCATTTCTGTTCTGGTGCCACCGGTTGTTATCAGTAATTTGTGACATTCATCAAAGGTGGAAAACAACGTTTGTTCTATTTGAAAAAAACTGTATTTTTGATTTTGGTGGGTTTTTTTGTAATGTGTGTGCCACCACTGCAGCTAAGCTGAATGTTAAAATATTAATACAGGGGTTTTTTTTTGTCACTTTGGTAGTACTGCCCTAGCAATTACTGCTCAACGTACAGACTTTGTTGAGGAAAAAAGAAGTCAAGGTGAGAGGAGATCATCTAGTCCAACCCTCTGCTAAAGCAGATTGCCTTACAGTAGGTTACACAGGAAAGCATGCAGGTGACTTTTGGATATCTCCAGAGAAGGAGATCCACAGCCTCTCTGGACAGTCTGTTCCAGTGCTCTGTAACCCTCAAAGTCAAGAAGTTTTTCCTTATGTTCCTATGGAACTTTGTATGTTCCAGTTTGTGCCTATTGCCCCTTGTTCTGTCTCTGACTACTGCTGAGAAAAGCCTGGTCCCATCCACTTGGCTCCCACCCGTTTGATATTTATAAGCATTGATGGTCCCCTCTCAGTTTTCTCCAGGCTGAATTGTCCCTGAATACCTTACCTTTCTTCTTAATTTTTTTTTCAATTTGCTGTTCTTCTTAATAATTACATATAATGGAGAAAAATTTACTTGTAACAAAAAAAAAAAAAAAAAAAGAATGGGCTTGATAAATTTAATAAGGGGACATTACAGAAAGAAACAAACCTCTCTGTTTTCTTTCCATTTGAATGCCGGGTGAATTTCAGACTCTGAACTTAATTACAGTTCTATTTACAATTGATAATAATTCAAGTGAAATTAGTCAATTTAGGGTACAACATCAGAGTAAACTCTCTGAGTCCATATACACCTTGATCAAATATATTTAAATACTCAAAAACTTTTCCACAAAAGCTTACATTCGTTACACCAGTTTCAGAGCAACATTTTTCCACAATCTGGAGGTGTTTTATTTCCAAGTTTTCTTTTGGAGCTCCCAGTAGAAGTTTTCTATTACTTTTTTTTTCTTTACTCATGGATGAACTGCAGACCAGTTCTTTTTGTAGCTTTCCTTTAGTTTCAATTTCTGGTTGTGTCTTCAATTTTTATTACTATCCTCTTTATCTTGGTTTTTTTTTTTATGTTTTCAAAAATTTTATTAAGTTGATCATAATTTTATTTTTGTACTTACTACTTGTATTTTTCTTCATTTTCTACTTTTGATTTTAAAATCAAATTGTTTACACAGTGCTGAGTACGTTTAATTAAATGTTAAAGACTAGTAAGTGTAACAAATATGTTTTACTTGCAGTGCCACATAAGTAATTTGCTCTGCGGTCTGAATCTGGAATTTTAATAATTGCATGCAGATTTATAATCTTTGCAAAGGATTCTGTTCCCATTAGCTCTTGGTAAAGGAGCAGTCCTTCTTTCCAAAACTGACTGGATGACCAAGATCCATATTACTGCCGAATGACAGATCTAAGCTAAAATTTCCCATTCCATAATCATCACGATGGGATTTTAATGTAACATTTCCATTGAAAAATTAAACATTCTGAGACATAAATTCAGTCTTATTTGTTGAGATTGTCTATTAATTCAAAAAGTGACAAAAATTAGTTGATGTTGTGTGGTTTTTTTTTTTACTTTACATTCCTAAATCCTATAATGTTTCTCTTCATTTTAACAGTGACTTAGTGGACTTGCAAACTTAACTGCTAGTTGTGAAGAGTACCGTTTGTCTTTTACTAATAGGGGCGATGGTAATGTTAGTCTGTGGATTTATGTGTGGCATATAATATTTAAAGCCATTTCCTCATACCTAGATTAACTAATTAAATAGATTAATCTTGTCTGTTTTGGCAAACACCACAGGCATGCTAGATTTATATTATGCTACATCTTTTCTCTTTTTCTTTGGGAAGAGTCAAGCCCCAAACCCTTTTGCAAAGTAAAAGGAAGAAATTAAATACTTTTGACTCCATGACATTATCTGAAAGGATATTAGTATCTTGATTATAAACTCTTTGGATTTGTAGTACTAAAGCTCTCATCCAACTTTGAAGCTGGTTAGATGTAAAGTTGTGATATAGGTCGATTACTAAACTTTATATATAAATATATATATACTGGCATTGAAGAAAGGGTTACTAAATTCCTAAAAAGGGGACAAACCTGTCTTAAGTTAAATGCTTCACATTTGTCAAATGAACTTTGGATGGTGACATATACGTTAGTTTTATTCCCAAAACAGCTTTGTATACAATTTAAAGCAGTGAGAATTACTAGTATTATGAAGCCTGGTCTAGCACTGTGAATTACTTTTTTTTTTTTTGTCTTCTTCACCATTCCACATATAAATACTGAGAAGCTTGGCATAAAGAACGCAGCCTGAGGCATACCCCATAAAACATACAATGCAATTAAGTGAGCAATTTCTACTGGAAATAAAATGGGTATGTTGAGTGGAATATGAATTAAGCCAAGCAGGAACAGAGTCAGACAACCTTTGATAGTACTCCAGGCTCTTGAAAAGAACCCCCAGGGTCAGCGGTGCCAAATGCAGCTGACAGGTCAAGGCCAATCAGTAAAGAAAGATAACTGCAGTTTGCAATGAAAAGCAGGTCATTCCAAATTTTGATTAATGCAGTCTCAATGCTGTGGTGTCCACTTGAGTGGGTTAGCAAAATAAAGACAGATAGCAGTGGATTAACTCTAACAGTTTGTTATTCTGTAGCCATTACAAGCTTCTTTGCTGCTTTCACTAAGCCTAGTTTTTCTCCAGTTTATGATCCTCCATCTCACACTGCCGTCTGCCCTGAATTTTGTGGAACTGACTCATTTGGGAGGGGCTGTCTTGTTGATCATTTGCAGGACTACCAAACTGACCTCAAAATAACTTTGGAACAGGGCAAGCCTACCGTGTTCTTAGTGTTACGATTAGTTGATGTTGTCAGTGTGATTATTCTGTGGAGCACACAGCAAAAAGGTGTTCTCTCCCATGGCTTTGTGAAAACAAAAGAGGCGACTAATTTGATGTTTATTGACAGTCTTTGTCACACAAAGCAAAGACTCAAAGCCTTCTGTTGCAAAGTGAACTTTGCAAATGTCACTTGCCAGCAGCAGGAATCTGATAGATCTAGATACAGCAAAGAGGCCTATTGCCACCTAAACTTTCCTCTTATGAAAGCACCAACACGATCCCAACCCCGTGTTCCTTAGATGGCATTTTTTGAAGTAGAAGAGAAACGAGTATGGTGTCAGTTATTCAATTCTGTTCTAAAATAAGATTAGCCAAGAAGCCTTCATGTGCATACTGTCCAATGTGGGACTGAACTAATACTTTACAGAACAAAAAATGCTAATATCAGCGAAGGATAAAATTCACTAGCAAATATGAAGCTACTCCAAGAGATTTTAAATATAAATTAGGGCTTTTTTCCTACATAACTGCAGATAGCTCTTATTCTGTGGATTTTCTGTTGTTGTTTGTTTGTTTGTTTTGTGGGTAAAGAAGAAAACTATCAAACAAGAATGGGTAGAGAGCTATCAGCTAGATATTTAGTGAATCAACTGCAGTATTTGTGACACCGCTGTTCAAAGTGTGCGTTATCATCTCTCTGGTTGTATGGAAGATTATTAAAAAAAAAAGTCTAACTTTATGAGCCTGTTTAATGGTGCCAGTGCCAGAACAGCATGGTTTTCCTGAGGTAATTGCCTTTACAGACATAGAAATCTTGTTTCTGTGTCCCAGCTTTCACTGTGGCTTTAGCTGGATAGCTGCAGATAATCTGCCCTGTGATAGGAGAAAACTGTATTTTTATGGAGGATTTTCTTACACTGTAGAAGTGTTTCAGTGTCTATTCATACCACAGCTGATAGATCAGCCACAAATATGATGTTTTTGTGCATAAGCAGTGCTTTGCTGTTGGTATTATGTGAACATCTATGGGTTTATTTCTGCAGTGTGTAAATAAATATAAAATTCATAGACAGTTGGAAACAGTTTAGCCTCTTCTAATGCTGAGCAGTAGATGACTAGCTAACTCCTGCATTGTGAACTTTGTGTGTCTGTGCATTTGTGGGTGCGTGTGCCAGTGCAGGTGTCAGATAAGTCCATAGGGACCATTCTGGAAGAGTCAGAGTAGAACACAGCAATGCAGTCTGTTGCAATGTCAGGGCTGCAGCAGTTAGGGAATTGTAACCTCATACTTGCTTCCTTGGGCATCTGTGTCCTGCCAGCAGTCTGGTCTGAGAGAAGGAAGCCAATGAAGAAGATAGATGATATGTTATTTATTAGCTGGTGCAGTTGAGCAGTTTCTCTAGGAAAAAAAATACTGAAATGTCCTCTGAGTTTATTTAGGATAAAAAATCCCAGTGAGGTAGGCAGTTTACTGGGGTCCATCCACTTCATAATCCAACATAATGACCTCTATGTCATACTAACCCCACTACCAGTATCAGAAATATCACATTCTTCCATCTGTGCACAGTGCAGTTTATTCAATAAAAACAAGCCCCGAGTCTGTTAACTATTATCCATTTTTCTTTGCAGAGGATGTATTTTACCAGTCATCACTTAGAATATCGCTTTCAGCCTCATTTTAGTTTATAGCTCCAAATATTCCTCGTTTGCTTTGAATAATTGTTTTCTGCTGAAAATTATGTAGTCAGCTTGTTAATTAGTAAGATAGAAACGGGATGCATCGCTACATTTTTAAAGCTGTGGTGCCAGCTAGTGGTGAGAGATGACAGAATCTCCAGCTTGACATTTCTGTAAGTGTACAGTATATTTTTATCTGCATCGTGATAATGTGACATTAAATTTTATTTGTCAGTTACCACTACTTTCTGACAAAAAAAAAAAAAAGGGGCAAAATAAAATCAGCAGCTGCTATCCTTTTCTAGTTGGATTTTAATTGGGTATTGTTTATTTGAAACCTTCCTGCCATTAGTGATGGAATAATTACATCATTCATCACGCCATTTGCCAGTAAAGTTTTTTAGTCTATGATTTCTCATTTGTGAACATCAGTACTTATGCATCATGGACCTGCAGGTGCCGCTTTACCTTGCTAGAATCCTGATTAGAAAACAAACAAACATGCAGGAGGGTCTAGCTGTGAGCAGCAAAAAGATGCTTAGACACTCCCTGCAATTGATTCACTTGAGAACATCAAGGAGAGCTCCAGTGTGCCCAATACAGGGTAAAACTCTTCATTGATTATACTTACTTGTAACTGATGCAGCGCATTAAGGTGAAAGTCCTATGTTATTAACATGTAAAGAAAGATCAAACAATTCATTTTTCCGTATTCAAATGAGCTCACAACAGAAAAGGAAAACAAGCAAGCCCTAAGAACATTTGTAGAGAAATTGAAAAAATATATGTATTTTTAATGTTCTTTTGAACAAAGAGTCATTGACAGGCCATCTTTCCTAGTTTAATTAAGCAATAACTGATCTCAGTGAGGTTGTGGAAGGTTCTTGAATACTAATAAATAAAATTCGAAGATGAAGCATTTCTTTCATTAAATAGTGGGAGCTGTTTATAACTCTATTACTTACTGCTAAAATCAATTATTATTACTAATACTCTGCAAGTAATTTATAACTGAAGGCACACTGAAGGTTGTAAAGCAGAACTTTTCTTTTTAAATGTCAGACATAGCCATGAAGGTCAGCTGTTGTGAATAAGGACACCTCAGATGAACACAGACGAACACACTTGTAATAATATTTGTGAAGATAGATCTAGCATTAGTGACAGCTGCAAGCAGTAAGCGGAGCTGTCCCAGCCTCACTTCCTCTCTAACACATATCCCTACAATGGTGTGAAAATACAGGATTGTATTCAATCTAAGGGAATAAAGAGAACAGAATGGTTTTCATAAAAGATTTAATCAACTGATGTAAACACGCAGGGAATTTATTTAAAGTATGCTGAAATATTAATTGATGCAAGGAACAGTCTTCTTTATTAAATATTAAAATTATTAAAATAAACTGTATTGTAATAGACTTGAAAGAATTTTAGGGAGCCACTGTGAATGTATGTTTGCTTGTTGAAATATACTGTCATGATTTCATCATACACTTCTTTTTGGCCCACGTTCCGTAGACGATGCGTTTCTGACTGATGTGCGCTTTTTCTTTTTTAATGCACTTACCTAATTTTTTACTTATATGTAAAGCCTGGATTCGGGCCATTCTGTAGGTTGGCACAGCCTCTTGACAATTACAGAACCACTGATTCCATAAGGTGTTAGTTCTTCAGAGAACTTATCATGAGTTGTCCAGTTGGGATAGTTCTAGAGTAGTAGATGTGCACTTTGAAACCTTGGTAACTTTGAGACCAATGAGGGGCATACTCCAGATTCATTTTATTTTCTTTTTGATGCTTTAAATTACATAATTATTCATAAATGTTGTATCATTATGTAATTAGAATGCCATATTTATGTTGCAATTTCTTTCTTTGACGTAAAGGTAATTCCACTGTCATTTAAAACAAAAACTTACTCATATTTTTACTCATTAAACTAATCTTTTCAGGACTGATGACTATCATTTTGTCAGCACTGAAGTTAATTTTTCAAGATATTTGACCTCCATACAAAATAATGGGCAGTTCAGAGATCTGAACACAGTGACCAATATTTGTAATGTTGAAGTATCCATTTGGATCGACAGTCCTTTAGCTGTCCTGGTATTATACTTCACATTCACTTCTTGTTTGAAATGCATAGCTTATGCCAAAGGCAAGCATAATAGTAAAAAATTATTTTACGAACCATTTTTAAAGGTCTTTTAAAGTTTTTCTTACACGTACTTACTGGATTAGCTATAAATTTCACAGTTTAGTTTGCTTCTGTAGAACATGTCTTGTTATAATAGCCTGAGATAATATATTTCCACAGTATTCTAAATGGTGCAGCCTTTTGCATCTCATGAAGTTTATGAATGTAAAAATGCTATGTAATAGGTTAAACTCAGTGTACTTGGAAGAATCCAGATTTTTAGCATAAACTTTGATTTAAAAAAAAGAAGTCCAAATGAAGTTCCTTCACATCTGGTAATTTCTTTACATCTACCCATATTCTGTTGGGGTACCCCCACAAATTCATGGGGCTGAATTTGTTACCACAGTTGATGAACAGGAAAAAAGATTGGTGGAAGTTTTGATCTCAAAAAACACGTGTTTAGAAGGCCTTGTGGCAGAAATGCTTTCTCATTTACAAAAAGCCACCACATTTAAATTCCCAGTGGCAGAGCTGTCTGCCTTCCCTGGGAGTGCTGTCACTGGAATGCTGCATGGATCGGTATGTCAGAATATGTAGCAGCCCAGAAGGGGAGATGGCTGCCATCTGTTAGGGAACTGTTACTTTAGCTGACAGAACTCCTAGTGAACCTCAGCAAAGAGTGACTTCACCTGGACTAAATGTTAAAATTACCTCCTGTTCAGTGCTGTGCTTTTCTCCAGAAATAAATTCCTCAACCATTTCTATTGGACCCTGAATACACTTTGGAATGTAACCAGTCTGCAACCCTGTTTTACACAATTTACAAATGTGACAAATTTAAATTAATACTGGTTGCAACGGTCCACCCAAACAATGTCTCAGACGTAGTTGTAGTAGAAATGCTAAGTCATGGCTTGAACCAGTGATTGAGCACCTGGTGGGAAGGCAGGGCCAACCCAGGGGAGCTCAGGTGCATGCAGTGCACCTGAGTAACCAGAAGGGGTGGAGCCAGGATGCACTCCTTCCCAGACCTCATTTAAGGGTTGGCAGTGCAAGCAAAAATATCTAGTTGGAGATCCCTGTGTACCTGAGGCCTGCTAAGGGTAAGTAGATTTTTTTTCTTTTTTTTTTTCTTTTTTTTTTCTTTTTTTTTTTCTCTCCCCATTTGCTTTTCTATTCATGGCTGTTGCATTTGGATTTATCCTCACTTGCTGCAGTCTAGAACTTTGCCATTCCACTATCAATGCTGTGCTTTCCATTGTGTTATAGTAGTTTACCGTATCTTTTAAGTGTTATCAATATCTGAAAATAATAATCTCAATAATAATAATACGAATAACATGGTGCCGTGGACTCTGCTGCATTTCTAGTAGTAAGTTGTAAAACTTTCAATTTAATATTGTTCTTGCATTGCTACGTGTGGCAGTCCTTCATATGGTATTTCTTATCTTGCCCTTTTTCATGTTATTTGGTGCTTCCAGCGAAGTATTTTGTCAGTGTTCTTAGAAGTGGAGCAACCACAGCAGATGCGTTTCATTGTTACTACTGCAGTAGAGCCAGCAGAGGGAGCATACACTACAGTGTTCTATGATACAGATTTTGGGCGTCTCTTTCTTCTGCAAGGACATGTATTTTCATTTATGTAGTTATACGTATGACAATATGGTCAAGTGTTTGTGCTCTGGAACTGTAGCAACTGTGGTAGAAAGTTGAGCTGGCTGTTGTTTTATGATTACAAAATTAACTTTGATTTTGCAAAGTCTTGCATACACTGCTCTGTATAATATGAGTAATTCTTCTTGGACTGTATTTTTTTTTTGAACCTTGGAGGACAGAGACTTCCCTCCAAAAAAGCTCTTGTATTATACCCAAGAATACATTGTTTTCTTTGAAGCCTCATATTAAGGACAGGTTAAAATGACTACACATACTTGCAAGGTCAATCCCTCCATAAATAACAGTACATGTTGTGTAGAGTTCACCTGTGTGAAATAGGTTTAAAGAGACTGTTAGAGTTTTAGTTGGTATTTGAAGACACGTTCTGGATGTATGCAAAATATATTATGCAAAAACCTATTTTTTTTGGCTACACAGACTCTTAAAATGCAAAGCAGCTCTGAAATCTTTCTCTCATTCCCAGTCACTGTGTTTTGGACCCGCTCCCAGAGTTGACAGCACTTTTACTAGAAGTTTCAGACTAGAAAGGTGTTTTTTTAATTACTTATTTTTTGTACAGATGTATGTGTGTTTAAACAATATAGTGAATTATGCTTTCACATTGGAAATTATGGTGTTTGTGTCATGATTTAAACTTTATTTAAATACTTTTTTTGTATTTAGCATTATTACACTATGTGCTTGGTTAAGCTGGGCAGGGTTGATTATCATTAAAGTGTTATTTATTTCTATTTTATTAAGCCCCTTTTTACATTCATGTTACAGGTTAATTTATACTTTTATTTCATGCACTACTTGGCTTTACTGATTAATATGCCCCATGGCATTCAATAAAGCCAGGCAGTGGAGGAAATAAGAGTGGTATTAATTTCTAACATTGCTATAAATTTGCCTTAATAAAACTAGCTCAATAACACTGCGGTAGTAATACAATGGATGCTTCCAAATTGTTAGCAAAGACACAACTGAAAGAACATCACATTTTTCCCCCCCCCTTGAATTTAAGAATGCTGGGCTGTCTTTTTACTAGTATTCAAGTCAGATTACCTGTTAAAATGCTCAGTGCTCTTGCACAGTGTTCTAAAAAGCAGTATGCATTAAAAGAGATTATTTTCCTAGTCAATCTGTTCAATCGGAGATAGGTAAACCCTCTGAATTATTTCATCCTTTCAAATGTTTTGTGGATCATTGTGATTACTGTTACTTAACAAACTGCCTAGAAACAATTTTTAAAATATCAAAGAAAAAAGAAAATTCTGGAGTGTGCAGGCAAACAACAAAAATTTGAATAATGGATTTTCTCCTTCACAGGTAGAATTGCTGAATGTTAGCTTTAGGTCTACAAACTATTAATTACTGTGGAAATACTTTTGCTGTATTTTGTTCATTGACAATGACAGGTATATTTTCGACAGGTATATTTTCTTCAGGTCTGGATTGTGAATTTTTTGAGAAATGAAATTCTTGAAGTTAAAGCTAGCTATGGCATTTACTCTTTTACTCACAGCCACATTCCTTTCTTGCTCAAACTTACATTGGCTTAACTGAACATTTTTCTTAGTAGGAGTTTTATGTGACCTCAGTGCAAAGTGAAAGCATGACAAAGAAAGTCAGCATACAAAAATCTGAGCAGAAGTGTATTCCAGAAGGACTGCCAAATCCTCAGAACTTGATCCTGGAAGGTGCGAGGAAAAGCCCTTAATTGCTCCTGAAGCCAGTGGGATGTGAGCCTTCTCTGCACTTTGCTGGGTCAGACCTTAATAAATCACTCAACACATTTTACAGGGAATCACCTATGGGGTGAAAGGCATCAAATGTTTAAAAGGATTAATATAAACATTATATATCAAATGGAGCTTATTTTTGCATTCAGGCAGCTATGGAAATAATACTGTCATTTTGATAAGTGTATCGGTTAGTTAAAATCAGACAGTCAGCGGACTATATTCTGTCATTTGATTTCACTAAATATATACATGTACATAGTCCATAGGCTGAGGATCTACCAATGCAGATTCACACTTTAGGCATTACGTAGTAATCTTTGCTTAATTGTATTCTTCTAAATAGTTACGAAATCTGTAAAATAAGTATTGTTACCTTATTTACTGTGAATTCACCTATGTCCAGACATACCATCTAATTTGCTTATACAGTGATGGTGGAATTTAATTATGGAAGATGACTTCATTTGGGCGTTCTGTAATCTTTTAATTGTAGAGCAGAGAAGTTAGAAATGGAAACGATCTCTTCACATGTGTTGGGTGCAGCCCGTTCAGGTCTGTGCCTTGCCTGTGCAATGTGTGGTGTTCTATCTGGGCTAGTCCTGTCGCCGGGTCCCATCTTATCCACTGTCTCCTCAAAAGAGTGTATAGTTTCTAACTGAAAAACCAAGTGTCTTCCTGGATCGAGCTTTAAACAAGATATTAGCCAACAACAGGAATAGTGACACTTTCAGACACCTTAGAAACAATGTTTTAAAAGGAGATGTAATCTGTCATACTTGGGGGAAATTTGCCAACTGCTGTGTCAAGCTGGATAGCTCACACTAGAATTGTACTTGAAGGGAAGCTCCTCTGCGTGCCACCCGAGTGCGGGGAAAATGCGGTTAGCTAAGTAGCCCATCAATTAGATTGGTTGGCAGTTATCTAATTTGCTGGAAATGCTGAGGATCTTCACAGCGTATTAGAGTCAGTGAGATACACAGACAGTCAATGCTTTCTGTCCTTCATTGGGGGGTGGTAAAAGTTTGGGCTGCTTATTGGCTCCCTGGTTAAGGCTGCTGACCTTGCATGTAGGGTGTATGTGAAAGATATTCAAAGCATTTTATTCCTAGCTACATGTATAAGAAGTAGATAAGATTGTAAAGGGAAACTCACAAGAGTAATTTGTAGTGTTTAACCACCAATGCAAAGCTATCTATCTGTTTTATTTTGGTATTGTTACAGCCAAGTAGAATAAGCTGCAGTGCTTGCAAAACAGAAAAATGCATATTTGAGCTGTGAGGCATAGCACTTACAGCGGGGAAAAGATGTTTTTTTTTTTTTTTTTAACACTATGAGGACCAAGTTGGGGAATGTGTAAGAATGCCTCACCAGCCCAGGTACTGCAAGGAGAGCAGGAAGGGTTAAAGCAATGCTTTTACCTTTTGAGAGGTTTTTAAAAAGCAGTCCATTTTAAAGGCGTGTCTGTAAACAAAGAGATTTAATGGAGGAGGGGTAAATAACTGCCACCCCCTCTGTTACGCTGTGCTTACTTACGTGCAGATGTTGAAACAAGGATGTTCATTTCTGCTTTGACTTTTCTCCAAGACCCATTTATTGACAGGGACAGAATTTGTATTTTGACTTCATTTGCTCTTTTTCCTCCCCCTCTGCCCCCACCTAACACACCTGCACTTCTACAGAGCATTTTCTGCTTTTTGTAGAAGGAAATACTGATTTGCCATTCTGCCTCTCCACAACATGTTTCCCTCCATGTCGAATTATGGAATTAAAAGGTGTTGCCTTTATTTATTACTTGGCAATAAGTATTACATATTTTTGCACCTCTTCCTTTACAGCACAGTCCTTGAAGAGGAACTGTGGTCTAAGCATTGTTGTTCAGGTTGGTATTTTCAGCCATGCGTTTAGGTGACTTTTGTTTCAAAAGGAATAGATCACCTAACGGTGACGTTTTCTGGGACCTAGAACCTGAATTTCAACACCGGTGTAGCCAAGCCCCTGCCTGTACCGACAGGACCAGTCCAAGTCAAACACAAGAAACAGACAAACGTGGTGGTAATTAGGATCATTAAAACACGTTCTGGACACCTGAGGCAAAAACATGTAACAACACAAGTATAATACACTGTCTGAAGTGTTTGAAAGACAGCTGACCTATTCCGCCGCTGATACTTAGTAGAAACTCGAACGACGTCTTTCTGTAGGCCTTCTTCTTTAGGCAGCACGTTACGCACCGAAACCATAGTCCGGCGGCCTCCATTAGCCGCGCGGGCACCGCCGGCGGCAGAGCGCCGTTCCTCGGCAGCCGCTTTGCCCCGGGGCGCCGGGCGGAGCCGCCCCCGGCAGCCGCAGCGCCGCTCCCGCTCCACGGCCGCCAGGTGGCGCCGCGCTCGCGTCCCGCCCCCGGCGCTGTGCAAGGCCGCTGCTGGCGCGCCGGGCGCTGCGGCTGGAGCCGTCAGCGTGATTGATGCGGGAATGTTCGCTCTAAGATAAAATATGCAATAAACTTAGCGTTACTCGGCACAATTCTTATCGGATGATCGTTTGCTAGCGGTCATTATGGGATCGCTGTACTGAAAATGGTATCGCTGCCCGTTCGTTCTGCGCAGCATAGCTGCGCCTTACAGCCTTAGTTCAATGACAACGTGCTAGATGTATTGGATCCCTGCAGTGTCTCGCTGCCTCTGCAACACAAATTATCTGCAAATAGTCGCAGCTTTCTTAAGGAGATAAGAAAATAAAGATGGTGTTAAGAGTGTGTGCGAAAGAAGACAATGCTTGCATATAGCTGTAACACGTTTCCTTCTCTGCTTTCACGTATTTGTTTAAAATCTTGTTTGAAAGGTAGCTGTGGAGAGATGCACTCTATTCTGTTGGAAATGTATCCCAGCTGATAGTTTCCACAGGGATACTATTTTAAGTGCAATCCTGAACACAGCGGGTATGGACATGAGCTTGGGAATGTGTGCATCCATCTGGAGTTCATGGAAAAGCCGTGCATGGGCTGGAGATGTGGATATGTAAACGTGAACTTCAGTTTTGTGCCTATTGTATTACCACTGCTACTCAGGAGATAATAAATGATTATGATAATCACAATGATAATAACAAGCAGCGTGAAGTGCAGGGCAGACAAAAGAAATCTGATGCTAGGGAAAAGCATCAGACATTCTGGACTACTCTCAAATCTGTGTAATGCACAGAAATAAGCTCTATACTTAAAATTCAAGCCAAACAAGCACCTATTTCTTTTTCTCTTGCATTTTGATCAGATGTTTGCTAAAAGCCTTTCCTTCTCAAGCCCCTTGAGTGGAAGGCTATTTGGAGAGTCCTAAGGGAATGTAGATGTCATCTGGTTCTGCTCAGCCCAGGTACAGAGACTGAATGTGTGGTTAAGGCATTCACTGGTATTTGCAAAAAATATGTCCTTTTTAATGGAAAAAAAAAAAATCAATGGGCCTCTTTTTATTAGGTCTTCCTGAAATTGATGCTGGGTAGCCACACCATTTCCTTGTATTTAAACTTTTTTTTGTGGGATGAAACTGTCATGCCCAGATGCATTTACATGTGTACATATGTGCGCATATATATGTACATGACATATACTAGCCAAGAAGCATGGGAAGGTCATCACAGATTGTACTAAAGGCTGAGAGCACCAGTGATACAAACTCTCACCAAACGTCTGAAGTCAAGGCATCTGATGTAGTACAGACAGCTTGTGTTAATAGTAATTCTGTTTGTATTATGTTCCCAAGCCTTTTTCCAGAAATCCACCAACTTGTGTATTTGGGTTTTCAAGCTCCTGTTATAACCCTATGCAATAAATTCAGCTTGTGACTCTAGGGTGACTACAAGGCTTTGAGGCTTCAGAGTTCCAACTGAAGAGATGCATCTGAAAATATTGTATTTTCCATGGTTATTGTTGTCCTGCTATTCGTTAGTGAAAATATATAGGAAAATATGTTTGCAACTGTAACAGTTGTTACAAACCAGGGGCTTTCTGTTTTAGACTCTAGGGTACGTTCTTCCAAATTGCAGGGTTTTTTTTTTTTTTTTTGTCATCTGCTATTTGGAAAAGAAAAGTTGGGAATGGCAGAAGGAGAAGATGATAAATAGATTACCTCAAATGGAATAACTCTTCAGGAGCAGTACGCTTCTCACCTCTGGGTGCCACTGTTCCACTGTTTCTTGTTCAGGGACCATCTGCTTAGAAGTTCATCTCTTATTGGAGAAATATTCCCTGAGAGTAACTACTAAAGAGATATTGCCTGTATCTCTGGATAATCAAGAAACAAGTTTTCAGTATACAGATACTTGTTATGCTTCGTTCTGATATGCAATTTACATACTGAATAATGAAGCAGTAAACAATGCACATTTGTCCAGTTTAATAAGTGGTCTAGTTTTAAATAAAACTTCTCTTTCCTCTTTAGTTAGAACTTAAATGAAAATCACCTCTTCTACATGAATGAGCACTAGTACATATTTATTAAGTATACAGATTTACTGTACTCTTTCAGTTGACTTAAGCAAGTTGTACAATATCAACAATAATTTGTTTTATTGCCCACAACCTACTTAATTCAGAAATCTATTGACTGATATAATTTCTTTTCAACTGCTGTGGAACTGCTAATATTCAGAATGAAATTAATTGCAGGCTGTGTATCCAGCTGTTCCACCAGATTAATTATATTATGATTATTTCGCCTAGAAACTCGGTCAGGGCAACTCATTGCTGAACAACGCTAGACCTCAACTCTGAACCATACTGTGATTTTTAACTGTAATTAAATAGAAATCTTCTGTGAATGAAACCAAGTGTATCATTGAACTCAATCATTGCTCTCAGGCTGTGTTTTGGGCAACATTTTCAAAATAATAATGATTGCATTTTAGGACAAAATAAGTATTATATCTCACCTAGCAAGAAACACTGCTGCTGTCCTACCCGTGCCTTAAATCTGAAAGTGTTCATTGACAGCCAGCAAGCCTTCTCATATCTGCACGTAGAAAATAGAAAGTTTCATGATTGCCTGATAAATAGGCATGAGCTGTATTTATGTGTTTGTAGTTGCCTTTTGTTGAGGGAGTTAACATCTTTGCTTTGGATAGATGTGCTGATCTATTATATTCTTCATCTCTAACTGTTTGACTATCTCTTACCAAATGGGCATTTGTTCAAAATGTCAGAGGAAAAATTCAGACTAAAACATCTGCTGAACGTTAATTTCAACTTTGTCCTGGATTTGTATGCTTTTCTACCCAGTTTCATTGGAAAATCCCAAATAAATAGAGCACTTCAAAATAAAAGAATTTAACTTTATCCTGGGAACACGCAGTTCAGGTTTTGGAAGGGGAAACGTGTAATAAAATGCTATTCAAATGAAACTGGTGAAGCTGTAAAATACGTAAGTGGAAACTTTGAGGAAACTGGCAATGAGAAACTGGAAATCAAGCAGTAATTTAGGTTTCACACAACCACCCTTTGCATGCGTGAGTACAAAGGAGAGACTGGGCACGAATTTGAGTCAGAACCCTCCTCTCAGGAACTGAAAGGACAGAGATTCCCAGCATCTGTTTCCTTAACTATCACCCAGAGGATACTGGTGGTAAATAATTGTGCGTAAAAATAGAATCAGAAAAGTAGCTCAAAAACAAGTGAGGTACTGTATTTTGCAGTACTTTTACAGGAGATCTGTATCCAGCTTAGCTTTCATATGTGTTCGAATTGGATGTGTCAAATCACATTCATGTCTAAACAAACAGTTGTTAAAATCACAAGTGTGAGTAATTAGGATATCTCACATGATAGCCAGCCAATTTTGGTGCGTAAATAGGAGATTTATCCTGCTCACAAATTTTAATGGATGTATCAATGTCACTGTTGTAGAATGAGGCGGCCAAACCTTTTGCAAGTGTTTATCGCTGCCCTTCTTCTGAAGTGAAGAGGCCTATATGAAGTCAACTCTGGTCCAGCAAAGAAACTCCAACTGCAAGTGTTTGTATGTATGAAATATTTTAGATGTCCCATTGGACTGCATAGAATTTCAACATCAACAGTGAAAGCTGAGGTAATGATGACTTTGCCTCACAGAGCTCTAGTAAAATTTAATTAACCTGTGAATTCTTCATCTGGAGGACAGTATAGAGTTGCAAGGAATTCTTATCAGTGGTAAGAATTCAGAGTTTATACTTCCAACACGTTCATTTTATCAGTTTATTAAAATGATGATGCCATATCAAAATGTCTATGATCAATATGGAATTGCCTTCAGTGTATCCTGTTTGCTGTAAATAGACTTTCTGTTAGGTATGTGAATAAAATGTAACTCTAGTACTTCTGAAGAAAACACCAACCTTTTATTTTATAAAAAATGTGTAAATAATATGAGATGTTCATAGATCTTGTGATACTTTAGTAAATGGCAGTTACAGACTTCAAGAAATAGAGCAGGTTTAAAGAATTAGATTTCCAGTTAAGGGAATTTAACAATTTTTAATGGAATTGATCCAGTAAGTTATTATTGACAACTGCTAGTGACTAGCATTTCAATACATACTGCTATCAAGAGAGAATAAAAAATTTTATATCTGCTTTTAGTGTTTTGCCTCCTCATATTTTGAGGATATACCTTTTTTACTCTTGTTTTATTCATCATAAAAGATCGTTTAGTTTTATTTCCAACGCAAGATTTTAAGAAAAGCCTGTTCTAGGAAAGTTCATAATTCTAATAGCAGGAGCCCTAAAAATTCTTGTGGTTGAGAAATATTTGATAAAACAGTAAAAAGCTGACAAAAAGAGAACAAACATGCACACAATAAATACCAAGAGTGAACCACTGTTGGTTAAAAATCTCTGAAGCAGAGAACAAAAATTTGTACAGCAATGATCACAGGCTGTCGTTTTGCTATTTCTGTCACTATGTTAGAGATAATTTGATTTAAATCAGTATCTCAAATGCAATAGTCAACTAACAAATATGGTATTAAAGAATATTTAAATTATCTGACTATTTTAGCAAATCTTATTTGAGTTTTAAATAGAAGTCTAAATCACTTTTACAGAATTTAACATTTTGAAAAATAATATAATTTTGTGTGCTTCCAAAACTGACAAACTTACCAATGCGTGTCTCTCATTTGACCACAGACATCTGCCATTTATAATTCTCTGCAGCACATTTAGAACAAGACAGCGGACATCATAGTTACCTTTTTAAGGCAGTTTCCTTTCTTAGCTTGTACATAATTGAGATTCTAACCTTGGGGTGAAAGTTACATTTTAAAAGAAAATGGTTTCCTGCATTTTTAAAAATCCAAACAGATTGCAATTCTTTTCTGTTTAGTTCTCTGTTTAATCAGAGGCAGTTATCAACAGTGCTGTGTTCTTATGCTACATGCTGTTATGCAAACATAATGTAAACACTGAGACAGGGTCTCTTCCTTCAAGAACTTATGGATAGACCTCCAAAATCTTGTTGCCATTGCATCAGTGTGTGCAGCCATCATGCCCTACAGCTTCACAAGTGCATCATGTTGAGTAACCAGCACATGTCAATAGGAAAACATAACTGAAGGTTATTCAGAAGTCCCGTTGACACAGTGGTGGTCCAAGTCTAGTCATTCTCTTGTGCTTACTCTTGTTTGTGACTTGATCATTTCTAGTAATCTTTTTCCCCACCGGCTGAGTTGCGTAGTGCGGTGCTTCAGGTGCAGATAGAGTTTTTACTGTATGCTCTTCTACCATGTGGTATTTGTTTTCCATTTTGGGTTTTGAACCACATACTAAGGAACTTCTGGATCTGCACAAATGGAGGTGACTGTTCCTCTTGCAACTGCTGAAACGTACCACCCACCGCCTCCCTGTGCCCACATCCACTGTTTGATCTCCAAAAACATTCAGCAAGCATCAGTGAATGTCAGTGGGTGCAATGTTTTCTTCATGGAAGAAGTCAGTGACAGACCTTTGCATCGTATGCCCTTTTAGGTAAGACACTGTTCTGTCAGACTGCCCCTCTGCTCCCATCTGCCACACGGCAACAACATGTAACGGGATATTGGTGGGAAGGTTCTACCATACCACCCACGTCTGACTTACACATCATGGGTCAACCTAATAAAATAGGAGGCGTTACTTTTGGAGCAGCCCTTGCATGAACAATTTAAATAGTTTTTGGAAGATGTATAGGCTAATGGAAATTGGATGCAATCTCAATACAAAACAGAATGATTTCTAGAAATTCAAACACACAAAGAAGCAACCTATTGCTCTGATGTCTTGAAGAGAACAATTCTAAATGAAATGAACAACAGGGCCAATATTGATGTTAAAAGAAGTTCTGTGTCTGCTTACTAACTGGGTACTCTGCTACAGGTGAGCAGGAAATGCATTGTCCTAAACTTGTGGGAGGACTTTTATGTGATTATTACTAAAGACTCTAATGCTCTCTTTCTGTGCAAAGCCATAACCCGTTCTGAGAAACAGGAGGTTTTTCATGGACTTCCCTGGAAGGGGAGGGGGGGGAACAACAAAACCAAACCATCTTCTGTCATATTTTCTTTCTTTTGGGGCTTAGTTTTAAGGTTTTCTTCCTAAATCTGAATTATCAATGGACTTAATCATGGAAAAAAATTATATTTGGATATCTGTATTATCACATTTCACCTGCGCTGCCAGAACGGTAATGGGTGACCACACATTAAACAACGTGGGAGGCTGCTAGTGCCAGGGAAACAAGGTGAGGAGATATGGGATTTAACGCGCCAGTTCACCACTATCAAAACAGAGATACTGTACTCCTGCACCCCCTGTCAGCTTCTTCTTTCTCTGCCTCAGCATATTTTTTTTACTGCTTACTTTGTGGCAGCTGTAATGCTCAATCCTTGTCTGTTTGTAACTAAGGATAGTTTTTGGACAGGAACAGAGTGTTACTGACAGTGAATTAAATGTCCTTGTTGAGACACCAAGTAAGCGCTGGAGCTGTTAGGCAGGATGATGCAGTCAGATGAAAGAGCTGAAAGAAGGACTCAGGGGAGGGGCTGGAGAAAGACATGGTTTCCCTTTCTGGTATTAAATATAGTACAAGATTATAGGGTTTCTCGTAAAACCTTAACTTCACTGTCACATAAGAATTTCTATAGAAGTTAATTATTTTAGCAAGTTTATGTAAAGGGTGCTTAAATCTATAGGAATTTGGGAAGTAAAGATTTTCTCATGCATAACATCCAATCTGCGAGGCTGTATTCAGTTCTGAAGTAAATTTTCCCCCATCTTCAGTTTTTCTGGCAAGTTTTCAAGAAAAGGTAGAAATCTTATCCGAGTGTCAGATCTGGACAGTAGCCAATGTTTTATAGAAGTATGCATGTAGAAAACAGGGGAAAGAGTCTACCTTGAAAAAGGCACAGATGATAGTTACATTTCTAATAAGCCCCTCTACAAAAAGTTGAAGTGGTCTTGTATGCTGTTTTCTTGTTTGGAAAACTCCACTTGTTTATACTTGTAGTGTCTCTCATTTAGTTTTCACTTGGGTTTTTATTGGCTGACTTTAAAAAGAAAAACAGAATGACTGCAGTCTGTGATCCTTACATTCCTGAGGTGTGTCCTTTTATCATCTTAAAGGTGGTTTTGCATTATCATGCCAGCTTCTTTCTTGGCCTTTTAACAGCCTACTCTAAGTTACAGTTCATTTACCGAGATCTCTGTTTCTCAGCTAATAAGCAATTTTAATTTCTTGTTCATAGGCGACTTCTTTACGGCACAATAATAGGGTTTGTGATATGAAACTTGATTCCCTCCTGAGCTTTACAAAGCAGTCTTTGCTTATCACACCAGTATTCTTCAAAACAATTAATTTATTTTAACTAAATTTAACTGAAGTGTTCTGGAGACAAACTGCCGTTGCCTCAGTTTTTTCACCTCTAAAATGAGGTATGTAGAAATATGAATTAAAAGAATCATTATTTCTGTGAACAGTTTGTCACCACTGTCTCTTGTTTCTTCAGAGTATCTAGCATTATAAAACCACTGCATTATACAATAGTATATTCAAAGAGCAGTCTCCATTGATTTCAATTACTCCTGTCATGCATGAAGAACACACATTTAGTGGTCACTAACAAAAATTGCTTTGAGTAGCTCGCTGTTGTGTAAGAACTTTGCAGGTCAGTGATAGCATCTAATTCCTTAAGGCAGGTTTCAACTGCCTGAGACAAGAAATCATCCATTCTGTTTCTACTAACTTTCAATTCTTTTAACTACCTAGCTTGGGCCATATAATGTAACAAGTATATCTGGTTGAGACAAAGAAGGTTAAAAAATCTGAAGTGGGAGATGCAAAACATCACAAGAAAGATGAAAAAGAAGCCAGGCATCATTACAGCAAGTGTTTCATGCATGCACATCAAGTAGGGAATCTGAAGAAGACTTGTGAGGTCCTGAAGTTATTTCTGAAGATAGCAGGCTGGATTCTGTCACATATAGCAAAGTTGCTAAAATTAAGTATAGTGACAATTATGGCAGCTGCAGTCCTAAGTGCAGCTTGAATTTTCACTCTCACCCCACAGTGGGAATACACCTGCACCGTTTTGTCTTCTGTAACAGATGAAGTAGTGGAATCTAGAATGTCTTGTGCAATGATTCTAGCACAGAGCAACTCCAAACCGTGCAGCCAGATAGGGGCTTTAAGAGATTTGAAATTCTTTTTCTTTCAGTCCTCGTCATCCACTCATTCCCACCTGCTGTTCTGGTTCTCTCTGTTCATAAGGATGCTTCTATTTCTTACATTGACTTTTGCTTTAGTTATGTTTGTGGACATCTTAGAAGTTCAAAGTCTTGTTTTGATGTTGCAGGGTGAAATTTTTCAGTGAATAACTACTAGCTGTGCATTCTGTACAAACTTTTATCACCTATAGACTCTTATGAGGGCTGTTTGTTGTTGACAAAATTGATGTTAGTGGTGGTTTGGAAGAGCCTGTGGATTTTGCTTCTGTTTAATTAGTTTTCAGCCTACAGAAACTATAAAAATCAATTTATTTCAAGCTATCACAAACAAAATGGGAGGAAATGTTTCTATCCAAAACTCAATTCACAAAGGACATTTGGATCAAACAGTTATTTTTATCTGGCTATTTATAGTGCCTGAATGTTATATTAATGTGTCTTGCAGGAGTGGTTTATAGACTAATGGCTGAATCCGGTCCTAATGGAAATATATGGAACTCTGCTGGCCACATCCAGTTATAGCAGGTCTGGAACAGGGCCATTCAACTCAGTAGATTAGTGCAGATTGTAAATTGGTGTTGAATTTGATTCACTGTGGTTATTAGCTGTGTGAATGTGAAGAAAACAGTCTTGTGAGGGGGGGAATTAAAAACTAAAATTCAAAGGCAGTATTTCCATTGGGCATTTCTTCAGTAGGTGTTCTATGAAGTGTTAATAACGAGCAACTAATTCTCTGAATGCAGCATGTGCACTTTTTTTTTTTAATCAAGGTTTTGAATGCTTGTGAAAATAGGCTCCTTCGAGCTCTTTACAAGATGCTGAATATTCAGCCTGGTTTTTAAGGCTTGTTTTTTTTCTCTTCCTGGGAATATGATGGATTTGGCTATGTATAGCAATAATTTGGACCAGCTCTGCCACGGATACGTGTTATGGATCCAGATTATACTTCTTCAACACCTTATAACATAGAACATTTTTTGTCAGGCACAAAGTATATGCGTAGCAAATGTATTTATATGTACATGCATTTCTGAGGACCTGAAGCCTTATTTCTTCGTTCTATCTAAATCACTGAATTACAGAATCAGAGCTGTTGGAATAGACCTCTGGAGATTATCTTGTCCAACCTCCCTGCTAAAGCAGCTTCCCTACAGTAGGTTACATAGGAAAGCATCATATTGATAAGAATTGATAAGATCCTTTCTCTTCTCCAGGCCAAACAGTCCCAGGTCTTTAAGCCTTTTCTCATAAGGGAGGTGCTCCAGGACCCCATTCTATTTGTGACCCTCTGCTAGACTCTCTCTAGAAGTTCCCTGTCTTTCTTGAATTGAGGAGCCCAGAACTGAACACTGTACTCCAGATGTTGTTGTCTCACTGGCGCAGAGTAGAGGGGGAGGATCACCTCCCTTGACCTGCTGGCCGTGCTCTTCTTAATGTGCCCTGTCAAATAGCCTTTCATCTACAAGCTCATGTACCTGTATTAAGTTAGACTGATCATTGCTTAAGATGTAATATTTTAGGGAAATAATATAAATTTGTGGGAAAGTGACTGAGCAACTTTTATTGTTGTTTTTGTTTGAGCAAGAATAAAACGATATTACTCTTATGTAACATTTAAATGTATGCCTACGCAGTCAGTACTCTGTATCTGGGATCAGAATCTATCCAATGGCATTCAAGATTTAAAAAAAAAATTACTGCATCATTTTTAATGAAAAAACATAGAATATCTTTGCAGACAAGTAATAATAGTTTTTATTTTGCAGTATTTTTAAAGAAAATTGTCAACAGCTGTGATGTAAAATTGGTTATTTCCTGGCAGTTAACACTCAGATTTCCCATAGTAAGATTTGTTTTCCTAGCAAATTGATGCCTCTGTACCATAGGATTAAACTTCTAAATCATTTTAATGAAATGCTTATGTTTCCATTTTTAATTGTGGAAGTCAGAAAGAGAGCAAAACTACATAACTGCAAATGAGTTTGGATTTCAATTTAAAGAGAAAGCTGTTGTCTTAAATAAGTCCATTAGCTCCTAGGAGCCAAAATCATTTTCTGAAGATAAAGCTTTGAACAAAAAAACCAACAAAACAACAAAAAAAAAGCCAGCAACTTCAAGTGAGGTATATTTATAAACAGGAAAATTACTTTCAATTGAGGAGTTGTCTTTAGAGAATATTACGCTTCCACAGTAGAATAAGTCTCAGCTTGAATCCAACAGTTTCATAGCTTTTGACTGTCTTAGCATTGTATACTTATCAGTTGTGATGCTAATTATTTCCCCCTTGACCATATCATCTGATTCTGATGATATCCAAGCAAACTTAAGAGATTAACCATATAATTATTGAACAACTGATGTCATCCAGTGGCAGGGTTCACTTTTTTCCTTCTGTTCAATTCTATTGTTTACAGTAGAAGTCCTTTTGTATTGTGATTTTAAATGGTATCTATTATATAAATGCTGCATATGCTTATTTCTTTCACAAAGCAAAGAAGAAAAAAACACTTCATATTATGAATGTGGCTTTTTACACTCTGACTTAACCTTTAGCAAATGAAAAATACAAGGTCAGAAGGCAGTTATGCTAGAAAATATTCACCTGGATTGTTGTATTGATTTTTTTTTTTAAATTGAAAGCCAATAGCATATACTTACAGAATGCATTCATTAGCCCTAATGGCATACTTCAAACACGAGTGCCCTAACAGTCTTTTTTCCCCTCTTGCTCTCTTTTTTATGTTTACTAAAAAGTAAACTGTTCCTTTTCATTTTGGTAACATAAATGATAGATTTGGTCATATACGAGTAGCTAATATTTATCTTACGCTTCTGTTGCTTTTCTGAGGAAAAAACAACCTAGACAATAAGAAAAAAAATGAAACAGAATAAGAAGCTTTAATTAACTGCTCTTACAGTGTCAATAGATTCATCTGTTAGAGGAAAAAAAGCAGGACCTTTGGGGAAAAAACATGAATTCTCATTTTATATTTGTAGCCATTTAAATAATTCTGGACAGTATAAATAAGACTTAAGTAGAGAACAGTTTACATTTATATTCATCACTGAAGTCTTTAGATGACAGAGTAGAGAAGTCTGTAGATACACCTAGTGACCAGCACAAGCCAACAGTAAATGCCTAGGGGCACATTTTGAGCAGTAGTAAAACCAGAAACATACAGAAAAATAAGTAACTTCTGTTGTGCTGTAGGCACTAAGATCTTACACAAGTTGGAACTGTTTTTGAACCTGATGTGAAGCCCTTGAAATCACTGGTGTCTTTTCTTTGATTTTGAAGGTCTTTAGGTCAGTAAAAACTTCAGATTCTTGTCTTGTTCAAATTACAGATCATCAGACAAATGCTTTCCTAGCTTTGCTGAAACACTGCTTCAACACTGATTTGTAGGAGAAAGAAACCACTTGCTGAATCACTGAGACTGCTTCCTGAACACTTCAAATTTACGGGAAAAAGAAAATAGTCATAGGATATTGAAAACAATAGGCTCAGCAGCTTTTTGCTGGGGGAAGTCTGACAATAATGGGCTTTGATTTTAAAAACTGTTATGTAAAAATAATGCATCTTTCTACAGGAATTCTAAGAAAAGGAAAATGCTACTGAAGTTTCTTCTGCTATTTTTCCTGTTTTTTCTATGAAGTCATATTTATGATGTGGGTGTTCATATTAGATATCTAACTGTGAATCTGAAATGCATTGTTCCTGAATATTGCCCTAAAATATTGAATACTTTCTATTTTTTTCTGGAAAAAAAAATAGAACCAAAAACAAGTTAATATGAGGATTTATTTTTTTTTTTAACTCCTTTGAGGTTGCATTCCCTAGAAAATGTAAAATAAATCAATGGAAGAAATTCAGGACTACATTGTGTCTATATCCATTTATTAAAAAATGCTTGTCTAATCTCAGATGAGAAGTGGACCAAGTAACAGATTCTCAAAGACTGATTAAATGTTTGGATAATTTAGTTAGAAATTGGCTACAAATATTTAACATTGTAAATTATTTTACAACTGAATGTTATATGTGATGTATTGGTGAAAAAAATGGGAATACGGAAAAACTGTTTCTGCTGGTACAAACCACTCTGGTTATGCAAAGGCATATTATTATGATATGATGATGAGCTAAAGCAGTCAGTGACTGAAGCAGTTTCCGTGGCTATCAAAAATCAATGAACAGTAAAGAAGGGCTTAGTCCTGAGAAGTATGATCAAGTGTTTGGTTTTGTTTGTTTTCAGGTTAATCTGAGATTCCTGAATTGACATACTCAGACCTTGATACCTGTATCTAATTTAGATTTAATTTTTCATTTTCATATGCCTAATAATCTCTAAGAACATGTAAATTCTTCATGTAATCTTATATCTATTTATTATCTATTATATCATAGACATAAGTTTATAATAGGTATAAGTAACAGTTTGCTATTCTTGTTACTAAAAATGAAGTCTCTTAGGCAAAAATTTACATGGTATTGAAAGACTAGGCTATAAATTAAATGCCGATAAAAGTAAAGCAACGAACATGAGAAGCAAACATTTTCAGCTTCGTATATGCAGGGATGGTTTTGGAAATGACTTTTATGATTCAGGAGAGAGAGAACTCCATCACACATGACAGCAAGTTGAGAGGTCATCTGTTGAATGCTGGGTAATGGTGAAAAGGAGTGAAATATTAGGAATTATTGGGAAAGGAAGAGAATCAACCATTTTTAAAGCCATCATGCAGTTATATCTTCAATACTATTTGCATTTCTGATCCCTTCATTTAAAATTTAAGTAGTAGAATTAGACTTGTAGAATAAAACAGAAATGATAATAAAAGGAATAACTAAATAAATTAGGATTATTCGGCTACACAAATAGCTAATGGAGAGAAATATGGTAGATGCCTTCAGAATCTTGAGAGGCACGGAGGAAATTCATAGGACTTGAGGTATAGGATAACAGACTTAAAACTAAGACTAGCTTTTCATATTGTTTAATTTGGCTTTGAAAATTTTGCTCCTTGGACATTGCGGTTGCTCAAATTTTACCTTGGTTTAAACAGCAATTAGATAAATATGCTGAACAGTAATTCATCAAGGGCTATTAAACACAGATACTACTCGTAGTTTGAGAGTCTCTCGCAGTGCTGAGAGCTGGAAAAGTGTTCAGCAAAGAGAAAAAAAAAATTCCATGAGATTGTTACTGGATGAAACTGAGCTTTATACTTTAAGGATTCTATGAAGATAGCTTTGAGTTGGTAGGGACCTCTGAGGGCCATCTAGTCCAACTCCCCTGCAATGAACAAGGACATCCACAGCTTGATCAGGCTGCCCAGGGCCTGATCCAGCCTTGCCTTGGAAGTCTCCAGGGACAGGGCATCAACTGCAACACCAGGTAACCTGTTCCAGTCCCTCACCACCCTCACTGTGAAAGATTTTTTCCTTATATCTAACCTAAGTCTCCCCTCCCTGAGCTTGAAGGCATTTCCCCTCGTTATATTTGCCACAGACCCTGCTAAAGGTCTGTCGCCTTCTTTCCTGTAGCTCCCCTTTAGATACTGAAAGGCTGTTATCAGGTCACCTCACAGCCTTCTCTTCTCCAGGCTGAACAGCCCCAGCTCTTTCAGCCTGTCCTCATAGGAGAGGTATAGTTGCTTTTATGTTTTCTTTAACAAATACAGACTTAAAAACAACAACAACAACAACAAAAAACAATGTAACATGATTTGTTACAGTATCAGAAAATCAGATAATAATGTGATTCTTGATTGTATGTGTATGCTGCTGTATCTTTTCTGATAACAATGTCACTGCATGGCATACTCTGATCCAGTGGTGAATCAAAGCCAGTGGACACAGTAGAAAGACATTCAAATGAAATCACCAGACCTGGAAGTCCTCATTCACCCACCTACTGTACCTCTGTACCAGGCTTATTCTCCTGCTGTGATGGATAGTTAAAGGAAATAAACTGACTCAGCAATGGCACTTGAGTCTCTTTTCTCTTCTCCCACTACTTCTACCAATTTAGAATTAGTAGGCAGATACTTCGGTTAAAATTTTCTTTCTAGATACAAACTATAACCCTGATTAAATGGATCATTTTACCAAGGGAGATGTAGCTGATTTGTCCATTTTTTCACTCAAATGCTCAAACTTAGGAGAGTAGATTCCAGCTCTAAATATATTGAATAACCAGTAAGCCGATGAAGAGAGTATGAACACAGATACATATTTCTTATTAGATGAACAGAGTTGCTTGACTAAACAAAAAATTAAATGGTGTTGTTTATTAAGATTCTTTTAAAATGAGTTTGATATAATTCCACAGGACAAGGTGTTGATTAAACACAACAAAAATTCAAGGTACCCATGTTAAAGTATTTGTACAGATCTCTTAAGGCTCCAAAATGCAAAAGCAGTGAAAAAATAATTGGAAAAAAAAAGAAAAGGCAGGGAGAGTTATCAGAAAAGAATTACCATTCATTCATAGTTGAATAGAAGTCATATCCCATAGGAATCAGTAGTTGAACTATGTTCATTTCACTCTGTAAAATTAGTATGACATAAAAGTAAAGCAGGAATCTTTGACAACAAAGGAAATTGTGCACACGCAATTTAAAAACACTGGTTTGCTAGGTGAAATACATTTTACATAGGGAAGAATTGCTTTGAAAAGATAATGAAATATTTACATGTTATACTTGTAGTTCTGTTTATTTCAGATAGAAACCCAGAATGAATACTTAAATATAACAATTTATAATGTATTAAAAGTGAATTAAATAGATGTATTTGTGTTTATTAGTCATGAGATTTTAAGTAGTTCTCCAGGTTTATAACAGCTTTAAAATGGATTCATGGAGTTTTAATGCCAAAAGAGATATTATGATTATCTAGTTTGGACATAGACTGTTTCCACTGGGGATTCCTCTTTGACTCTGACTTGTGGCTGAACTCAAGTAAATTGTATAGAAAGACAGTAGTAACAGAATATGAATGATTTGCCCATTTTGTGTTTGATATTACCATCTTAAAGCACTTTACATGTGTTTCACATGCCTGATTGTTTCCGTTATTTCTTCTATTAAATATTGGACTTATGCATGAAGGCTCAAGGTTTACTTCATAATTAATTGTTTCACTTATTTACAGATATTGCAATTTTTAGCATTTAATAGTAAATTACTTGCCCAGACAGAAACAAATGTTTGACAGAATTAGTAACAAAATCCCTTATGTATGTTGATTCTGGCCTCACTCAGTCTCTCTTCAAAGTATTGCTGTGATTAAAGTTAAATAGTTAACATTTAAATCGTTTTTATGGGATTGAACGAATGGGCAAACTACCTGAAAGGAAACCTATCTTAAAATAGCATAAAATGGAAAAAACAAACAAAGAAAACTTGCCTCATGGTAAGGAGGATGTAGCATAGACACCTTTGGACTTTTAGGGGTAGCAAAGAATGTCAGAGCTGAACATAAACTGAACTTGCTTGTTGATAGTTGTATGGCAGCGATTTATCCAGCAGTGTTTGAAACCATACAGCATCTTATGTTTTTGGTGGTTTTTGCCAAGAATACCAAGCAGGTCTTAGAGATTAGTGCAAGTCTGATTGTCAGAGATGCAGGATTTTGGTAGGAAAGTGCTCAGGTTTTTGATATACTTCCTTATAGTAAAGAGAAGATGTAACAGCTGTTGAAAGTAGTATCTCTTCAAGGGTGAAGTTTAAGAAGGAATCAAAACCATGAAAAGATGTTATTGCTCTTTATGTTATTGCTCAGTTGCACTGAGAAGTAATGTTTTTGTTTTGCAGTAATAGTAGCAAGGGACAGTATTGTGTTATGCTTGAATTTGTCTCCACGCTTGAGTCGCTGACAGTTATGGTGGGTTTTTCTCCCTGTCGTTTCATGTGTATCAACCAGAAAAAGAAAACAAACAACAAAAAAAACCCCAACCCAGCCTGAAATTAGTATTACTGGCAATATCCAGTGCTATCAGCTTCTTACGTAACTTTTAACATGGGACAAGAATGGATGCATTTAGTTCTATGAATGGTGTTCCTCGAAGTGCAGAGATACTTGGAAACAACCATGGTGACAAACAGCTTTGGACTTTTTTTAGTTTTATTTTTAGCACTGGTTTTAGGCTCTTAAGAAGATCAGCAGCTTATCTTTACTCTTCTGTTCAAGTCAGGAGGGGAACATTAGCATGTGTTAGAGTCACGTTGTCCCATAACAACTTCCCTTAGAGATAAAGAACCTACCCCTACGTGTGTTTGACTTGCCATCTTCTTTCTGATGGTTAGATCTGTGTTCCTTGGCCTGAAAGACTGAGATTGCAGCTTCAAATCTTTTTTACATTTCTAATATGTTCATGTGTTTATGTGTAAAGGGTTTACAGAAAGATACATCTGCACAAAGTAGTTACTTCAATGTAATAGCAAAACTCCTATACAGAATGACCATTACTAGTTAAACCATAATCCAGAATACCAAGGAGACAGAGCATTACTTGCATCTTCAAAAATGAATTAGCAGTTTCTGCCTCACTAAGAGATCAATAAATGTTGTGATGCAATAGAATTAGTTTCTTTCCCCTGCAGCCAGTGTAAAGAGAAATTTCCCTCAGTAATGTTTCCTGTGTAGCCTACTGATCTTAGCACTGTAGTTGCATACTGAGCTGTGTGAAGTTTCTTTTATTTATTGCTTGAAGCAATTGCAAAATTGTATTTTCCCTCTGTGGTAATTTCAACTACGTAAATACAGAGATCCTGGCACGATTTCCACTCATGTGAGAAGGAAGGAGATACATGGTTTAATTTTTATCTTTGCCGTGTTACATTTCAGTGCTGTGGCTGCTCAAAATGATTGTCATTTGATTTCTTTTGACCAGGCAGCCAATTAACTACACTTTCCATAAATATTTATTGGCATCTGAATTATATGTGAAATTCAACTCAATCCAAAGGTAAATCTTCAAACTGGGAAGGCTTCAGGTTTTAGCTGTAAACTCAGGAATAGGGCTTAGCACACAGTGTGTGCTAATCCCACTCTGATTGGAAGCTGTAAATTCTCATTTCAGCACTACTGGGTCAGTTTGAGTTCAGTTATGCTGCAAAGTGAAGCTCTTTGTGTTACATTACCACTGCATGTTAACTTATTCTTTCAATACTGAAGAACTGATTACCAGCTGTCATTTGTGGAGTAAACTCTCATTTAATATTTAGAGTCCTGTCCTACTGAGAAGATAGAAATAGCATTTGGGTGGGGAAGTACTTGAGAAACTAAATGGAGATGCCCTTAGTTTTAATTATAAACATATCAAATAATTCTAATATTTTTCATTTGTAATAATGAATAATAAAAATAGTTAAGAATTAATTTTAATAGGCCACTTTATGAATGTGTGACTGTTTTCTGCTAATAAATGGCATGCATCGCATTTGAAGTCCTGGCGATATCTCAGCTTTAAAAAATGAGAGATGAAGAATTTTCAGTCAATCTCTGATGGTATCCTGCAGTATTTGAACATACAGCAACCATCTCTAAGATATGTGTAATTAGAGCATGTATTGTTGCAGAGTTATACTTTTAAAATACTGGGATGTATTTTTCTTTAGAAAAGCACTGTAGTAATTCTCTCTTTGTTACTTTGAAGAGGAGCTAGTGTTTTGCTCTTGCTTAAGAGCTGCCTTATAGTTCACTAATTCCACACATTCTGTGGCAATCCAGAGAGGCAAAAATTGGAAGGAAGCATGACAGACACTGACATTTATAGCAATCTGATTCTGATTTGGGAAGAAAGCTAACAACATCATCCTTTTCCTGGGACTGACCAAGGAAGGAGAGGATCTAGTTATAAAAGGATCTGTTAAGTCTTGATCAAGTAACAAACTACAGGTAAACTATTGGTTTTGCTCTCCGTTAAGTTTTTACTTCAACTCTCTACTATTTCATTTCAAGACAGTTTTTAAGTGTTTGCATTTCAAAAGCTCACCAGTTCATTTACATGTGACTGAAACTAGATTTTAACTGATGTTTACTGTTTCAATGTCTACTAGATTTGTTCCCAAAATGCTGTTTGTGTTATAGTGAAATGATCTGTAGCAAATTTAAAAATTCATGCAAGAAAGACAAATCACTTTCTCAGACTAAAATTCATCAGTGGTGATGTATCACTGTCTTTTATATCTTCATCGTATCTCATAACAACAATTTGCAGATTTGTGCACTACTCAGAGGGTTTAGTAAAGTTTATTTTTTGGTGATTTATGACTGTTGCTCTCTTTTTGTATGATTCTACCGATGACCTGCCTTTTTCCAGTGTCTTTCCATCATGTCTTGTAACTGGATCTATTTCATATCTAAGTAGAAACTTAAGGCTGAGCTCAGAGAATGGTAATTGGTGGTCCACTTGGAGGCCAGTAACTAGCAGTGTACAGCATGGATCAATACTGGCCCCAGTGCTGTTGGACAACTTCAGTAATGATCCTACTCCTCTACTCAGAACTGGCGTATCCACATCTGGAGTGCTGTGTCCAGTTCTGGGGCCCCAATATAAGAGTGGTTAAACTAACCCAGTGATTGGCCACTGACATGATTAAGGGACTGGAAAACTCCATATGAGAAAAGGCTGAGGGAACTGGGTCTACTTAGTATAGAGAAGAAGGGTATTTCAGCAATGCACGTAAATGTCTGACAGGAAGGAAGATGTAAAGCAGAAGGTATCTGACAATGACAGAATAAGAGGCAGTGGACACAGACAGGGGCCCAAGACACAGGAGGTTTTGTCTGAATGTGTGAGTGACTAAGCTTCAGCATAAATTGCTCAGGAAGGCTGTGGAGTCTCCATCCCTGGAGGTAATCAAAAGCCGCCTGGCCATGATACTGGGCAACCTGTTCCAAGTGACTCTGAGGTGCTAGACAAGATGGTCTCCAGATGTTTCTTCCAACCTCTATCATTCTGCACTTCTGTGAAGTAAGTACCTGCTCAAGTTAGAAGTCTTCAATTAAAATGACTAAATAAATAAAACCAATGCCCTCTCTGCAAAAAAAAAGAAATAAAATAAAAATGGTGTGTAACTTTTATAAATGGTTGTTGTGTTGCTTCACCACATGTTTTGGCAGAATAGTGGGATGAGGAAGGATACATTCAAAATACTCATTAACCTTAATTCATCTTCCCCCCCCCCCTTTTTTTTTAATTGGCATGACACAATTTAGTAGCAGTAGAAAAGACAACAGACCTAGGCATTGTACCTCAGTTAATAGAATTTCAGCTGTGTAATAGCAGTCTCCCTCAGCTGAGGATTTGGCACTAAGAGCATCAGGAAGTGTTTTTAGCAAGCTAAATATTTACATAGCAATATCTCCATTACTACAAACTATAAATAATGTCAGCCTAAAATCATGTTTACCCTTGGTCTGGCTCATGACTCTAGTCAAACCTCTGTCTGCCTCTGTGTGAACTGTTTGGAGACAGCCACACCCACTCTAATTAAAAAAGAAGTACAGTGGAAAAAAATATTTGTAACTTTCCTGTGTTCTTTTTCTTTCTGTCATCTTTGGGAGCTGGCAGAGGAAATCTTTTGCATGTACAGTAGAAGCTATACTTGCAGAGAACTTTATAGATATCAGCCTTATTTTAATTCTGCCTGGCTGTTACTTGGTTCAGAGAACCTGGAGGCCAGATGCTGCAGGGAGAATAGACTTCCTGGAAGTAACCCAACTTCATAAAAAAGAAGAATACTCTGCAGAGAATTATGTAGATCTGGCTTTCCAAAGTTTGGAATAATCTCATCAATTTACAACCGGAGCACAACCGGTGATAATTACCATATTCATCTATTATAACAAATGAAATAGATTCTAGTAGGCAGCTGAAATATTCTTCTTCTAAGCACTGAATAACCAAAAGAATAACAAGTCTGCAATTTGAAGAAAGAATGTGTAGGCAGGTAGGTGCTTCTAGTTATTAGCTGTGTCGCTGATATGAAGGCCACTAAGAGAACCCCTTTAATAAATTGTCTTGCTTAATAGTAAAGATCTATCATTTCATTAGAGGGAGTCACATTTCTGAGGACAAGATGTCTCTGTAGAACTGGAACCACACTGTTGAGTGGTGGTAGAAGCAAAAATATACTAGATATTACTAATTTTCTCCTTTTTTTCTTTTTTTTTTTCCTGTGACTACTACCTTAGGCATTTAGGAAAAAAAAAAAAAAAGCTGGCTTAGCAATGCCCCATGAAATCATGTGAATAACTTTTAAATTCAATTAAAATATAGAAAGGTGGCATCAACTTATGGAAACAAAAACAGATGGGGTAATTCCATGATTTTAAATCAAGTATCTGCTGTTAATATTAGGAAAAAGTTATGAATTTACAGCTATTGCAAGTCCTCATATACCTTTTACTTCACATTTATGGGTCTAGATGAAAATCTCTACTATAAATATAGTTCGATACACTTTCAAATGTATATTAAAATAAAGCATAAGCAAGTAAACATTATAATGAATAATTCACTAATCAAACTGAACTCATGATAGGCTATGAATGAATCTGTTAGCCTTCAAACCTGTACAGAAAGACATTAAAACAAATGATGAAGTTGATGCAAGAGTTTTTTTTCTTTTTCGTTGGTGTCGGAACTTTGAATGAGCAACTTATTTTGTTTAAAATAAGACCTCAAAAAGCCCCCCTAGTTAGTGTTTTTACAGTGGTCTTTCTGTAACTGGTGAAGGACACAACTATCTGTTCTGCTCTGAAACCGTATGCGGAGACTGATGACTTAATGTATGTGGTAAAATTGATTTATTTATGTTTCTGGGAAGCGCAGAGTCTATATTGGTTTCTTAATGGCTTACAACTCAAGTTTCTCCATGTGTAGCAGCCATTGCATTAGCTAGTGATATTCTTCTTGCTCTCTTCGTTAACACAGTCTTGCATAGAACTCACAAAGGCTTAGGTTGAGCATAGTTTCAGTTTATATAACTTGAAGTAGACTCTTAAGTTTGTCAGAAGATGCGGAATTGGGAGCCATGATATTTCACGCTATCTCATGTGTACATATGCAGACTATCTGTGTATTCAAATGATAAGGGAAGAATGTTCCCATCTAAAAAAAGAATAAACTGTTGTTTTTAGGATATGTTGCCATTTCTCATGCATTGTTTAGTTCAGGAACATTGGTTGCTCATTTTTGTTGTTCCTACAATTCAGCCAAAGAATAGATTCATCAGATATTGATGGCAGTAGGAGCTGCACAGGTATCAGTGACTGGCTGGCCTAGCCAGTGACTAACATTTTTCAGTTTTTACTCCTGTAGAGGGCCATCAGTGGAATGGAGAGGCACTTGTCTGAAGCATTGTGGGTATGCTGAAATACCATAATCTTCTTTTATCTGTTCGTGACTTCCTGGGCTAGGGAGGGAAGTATACCTCTCTTTCTGTGCAGACTATAAACAAGCATAACAAAGTAATATAGCTCCCTCTTCCCGCGGTATGGAGGCTTCAGGTCTTGTCCTGCCTGCAGACTCCTACCTGTAGTTTCCTACCAGTCCTGAAAATTCTTCTGATGTATCTACCTATCTGATGCTTTCAAAAATGCATAAATAAGATCAGCTTGAACCTCACTGGGGAATAGCTTTCTTTTTGATATTTATCATGGGGACTAATGCTTAAAATATAGTTCAATGACATCAGCGGTATCTAAATTTTATTTACACCAACTTTTAAATTCATGAAATTTACTTCCTGGCAAGAAATGAAGAAAGTTACTTGCAGCCCAATTCAGAACAGAATTTATTAACTACTTCAGTGGCTTTTAACCTACAGATATAGAACTGCTCTGTTTTTCTCTTTCTATCAGAATTAATTCGATTGAAACAGTTCAGCTTTTTCTTGCTCTTCTGTGTTCTTTTTTCTTCTTTATTCGTCTAGTAGTGTTTGATATCCTCGTTTTTCTATCATTTGAAAAAATGGTAGAAAAATTCATTTCAATCATTTCAAATGATAGAAAAAATAGGATATTAGAAAATCTTTAGTATCTTCTGTCACTGAATGTTGGCAGGTTTCCAATACCATGTGCATTTCAAGTTTCAAAGACAATAAATAACAAATAGCAACAAATTCAAGGAGGATTTTTGCCTTCCTGTCATCTGGTTCTAGATGAAAATCTAGCACATACATACATACATATTGAGTAGTCAAGTTCTTTGTGTCTCCAAGGAATTTATATGAGAAAACTTTGAGAGCTTGTAAAATAGTGTAACTGTCACATACCTTGAGTTAGAACATTAGGCTAAAAAGTATTTCTGTAATTATTTACGAAAAGTGTTAGACAGAGTGTCATACCAAGCTTGGAAGAAGGCTAACAATTTAAAGTATCAGAGTACTTTTTAATAATCCTCTTTGGATGTTTTTACCATGTGTTATACTTTGCGATCTGGGTAGTTATTATTCTTCCTACCCTAAAGCTCAGAATGGAATATAATCAATAAAAAAACCCTGAATTCCAAACTCATTTTCCTCCAGTATTGGTAAGCAGCTGAGTTGTAATTCATTTCCATACCCATATACCTCTGAAAGTTTGGCAAATGCTCTCCTCTTACAAGGCCTGGAGACTACTGGAAATTCATAGCAGCTAATGAATTTACAAGTTTTCAAATATTCACATTTTTGATACCTTTGAGTTTTAAAAAAAAAAAATTATTTACACTGTCCACTCAAGGAATCCTCTCTTATTAAGTGTAAGATCTGCATGCAAACTCCTACTAAATTCAGTGACCACAGAGACTGCCTTTAGAAAAGCTATATATGTAGACATTAAAATTATAATAAAAACCAGGCTGTTGCAATAAATAATTTTCATTAGCATGTCAAAGGCCTATGCTCTTCTTTCCTTGTAGTGAGTTAAACAAACAAGCAAAATGTCAGGAGAACTGCTTTCTGCTTGGATACGAACAGTGCATGCAAGCATCTTCCTTAGCTCTTGTCTGTAAGAATTGCCTCATAGAGATTGTTTTTATAAAAGAAAATGATATTTTGGGATGTAATTATCTTCAGAAGTGAAAAATTATCACTGTTAATTTTTTGCAATCTTGAAAATAAAACCTTTATATTTAGATTTTATTCCTACTCTTTACTGACAAAAATATTTTCTATTAGGTACTTCGAGCTACAATATGTTTGAACCAGATCTTACACAGTTATGTGGAATAGGCAAGAGATTTCATTTCTGACTGAAGAATCTTAGTTATATCACTGATAATTTTGATCTGACATGCCCCATTAAATTAAAATATATTTTTTTAATCTTTTGTTACTGAGTGATAAAGAACGGTAGGGGAAGACAATACCTGGAAACTTTTGGAAGACTCAGTATAGCACAGACTTCTAAAATGGCTGCAGTGCAATAAGGAAGTGTTAGGGTTAATCCATTGCCATCCATCTTTATTTTCTATTCCACTCCATTGCAACCACAAATATGAACTAGACAGATGTTTGTAAAAGACTGGATGTAATCCAGGCTACAATGGTTGCTGTGGATAGAAAGTTTAAGACTTTTGGCTCAAGACTGCAAGAAGCTGGGGAAAAAAATTAGAATTTGTGCTTGGTGACTGATGGACAAAACACGAACTAAATTGATGAACTGTAAAATAAATTCAGACTTAAAAATATAAGATTGATAAAACTTCATGAAAATGAGGAACTGGAGAGCTTGAGATCTGTTATTTGTTGCTAAGGCTTATAATGGTGTTGAGAGATAAGTAATTTATCACTCATTCAATATTGTGTGGTGGGATTTTCTATGCTGGGATTGGTCAGTTGAACAATGTAAGTATAGTATTAGTGTAATGGGCAAACCTTAGCATTAAGGGATAGAATGTCATAATTCTCATGTAAATGTGAGTCAAGAGTTCAAGTTTCAAAAAACATATTTTAGAAATCTGTGCTATGGTCCAATATTTCAGCTTAAGTAAGTGTTTGTGATTGTCAGAATGAGAATAAAAAATATGAACTTGGAACATAGTTCACCCTCTCTTGCCAGCATAAGGATAAGCATATTTCTTTCTTTCACCTCCCCAGTGCCACTGATTTTTTTTTTTTTGGCCAAAGACATGGAAAATGTATCTACCTTAAGAATACAAGAGTGTCTTTGTAACAGTTGATCAATTCAGCAATCTTTAATAATTCTGTCTTTATTAACCAAAACCATTTCCCAGCTATCACATGTTGTGATGTTGAGTTCCATGAAAACTTCAGCAATGGGCTTCTACAGCATTAGAAGTGTTACTACCTAGCTGAGCAACTATCTGAAACTTTAAAAGCCATCTTCAACAAAATGATAATAACTTTCTCACCCTTGCTGGCACTGTATATTTGTTTGGGTCAGGAAAATGTGAAAACCTTGGATTTTGGCCAGAAAATGTTCCAACTGCTTTTGCTGAAGTGTTGGTGGAAAACAGCTTCTAATTTAACTGAAACTTTGCAGCTCTGCTGCAAAATGTAATGTAGGCTTTTTACAGATAACATTCTAGAAATGAGAAAATACAAGCAGTAGGAACATATATTTCTAGGGAACTTCTATATCTTGGCTCCTTACCATTTCTTCTTGGCTGTTTTTCTACAGTAATGCATCATTTTGTTATCTGCTCTCATATATGTTATGTTAAAGTCCCTTGGGTTTTAGGTCAATAGAGCTGGAATCCAGAACTTTTTGTTTGTTTATTTTTGATTTGTGACAATGCCTTAATTTTGTTTAAGGCATCTCTTCCATTATAGGGAATAAAGTGGCTGAAGCTGGTTAGTTATCCTGGAGGGTAACATCTTTTATGATTAGTAGGTATTTTTAGAAGAGAGACAGAATGTTCCTTCAATAGAGCTTGCAGATTTTTTTCCAAAAGAATGGTGCCTTTTTGATGGAACAAAAATGTTCCACAGGAATGTTCATTCTGTCACAGCTATCAACAGAAAATGGGCAGGGAGGTGAGCTTTTATTTTCTTGCCAGGTTTTGTACCAATCAAACAGCTTGTCAACAGCTGTGTGGCTTCTTTTCTAGGCTCTCTAGGCTTTCTCTCTTGCCTGGCAAGCTCTCAAACTCCTCAGTATCCCAGTTCATCGCTTGATGTGTAGTTAGCTTTTCCTCTGGCTGCATGTTTGGATCCCAGTGTAGCCAAGATTTGCCTGAGCTTCTAAGTGTCCTGCTGACTGGCTTTCTTCCTCTCCTCTGTTCAGCTCCTCACATTCCATTTCCACAGACTGCCTAGTTGCTCATCTCCTTGACTTTTGAGATGTGGTTACTATGACTGGCGTGTTGTCCATCTAGCTGGCTCCCTAAGCAGCAAGAACCCAGCTGGCTTGCTTTCCAGGAGTTGCTTCCTTGCTGGTTCTTAATTTAGCTGTTGTATGGGTCCTCTGTAAGGCTTACCATTCCAGGCAGCTGGTTTTCTGTTCAGTCGTCTTCTCTGGGCTTTCTCTGGGTTTTCTTACAAAACAGTGATGTTTTTTGTTGTTGTTGCTTTGTTTTTAGTTTATAGACTATTTAAATATGATCACTATTTAAATAAATACTTGCACAGTTTTCACGGAATAATCTTTGACTGGCTACTTGTGCTCTTCATTTAGCAGGAGATTTTTCAAAGGAATACTGCACTTTAAAAACAAAACAAAAAAATGGATATAGAACATCTACTTTTTTTTTTACTAACTGCCATTTTTTATCCTGTTATTAAAGTCTCTTTCTCCTGGGAATTTATAGAATGATTCACGTGAATCAGAGGAGACAAACTCTTCAGAGATAACATGGTACATACCTGCTGGACAAACGGTTACCTTAAGAAAAATATTCTGTTAATTAGAAGTTTTATCAAGATGTGCTAAAAGTAAATGCAAAGTGAAATAGTGCAAAGAGGCATTTAAGATAATGGAATTTATTTTAAAATGTCTTACATGTAAGAATGTAATCTAGCAACGCTTTTTAAAAAAAATATTACCTCTCTATGTCTGGACTGTGAAGGGAGAGGCAAAGATCTAATTTAAGAGCATGATAAAGCCTATGTGATATCGCTGTTTAGAAAACTTTATTCTTGAGCTTACTCTATTGGTTTTTCCACTGATCTCCTTTCTGGTAGAGATCTATTCTTTACCTTATTCATGTTGTTTTCTCATGTTTTGGTCACTCTTACTTCACAAAGCCACTGAGCTTGCTGTTGCCTTATAGTAGCTCCCCATCAGATAAAGGGACTTTTTAATGAAATATATCTCAAAAATGTAGACACACACTGGTATCCTGAATATTTTAAAATCTATTCTAGAAGTGTATCTATTTGCAAGTGAACTCTTTTAAACATAACATTTCAGTAAAGGCTGGGATTATTAATAAGTGTCTTCAGGAGGCTCTGGCACTGCATGGAGCTAGGCAAGTTTTCAGTACGAGTTTACTACATCACTGCGTGATTTGTGAATTCAAAGTGACAACTTTAAAAATTTCAAAACATTATGAAGCCGGAGAAAAATCTGCATGTCTATAGGGCCATGAACAAATGCTGACTAAGGTTTTTCAAAATTGTCAGAAGTTGTTTCTTTACCAAATAAATTTCTGAACCTACTCTTTATTTAATATGGTCAAAACATATTTACTGAAGAAATAGTGATAAATACACATATAAATACAAATATTTTAAGGTGGACAAAAATAAAGAGAGGAGAAAATGAGAGATATTACATAGTTTCTAAACTGAAACTAGGTGATGTTTCAGAATGTTTTTAATTATGCAGTAGGCATCTTGCTTGACCTTCTGTTTGCTTTTGAGATACCTGCCCCTTATAATCATTTTTCCGTCTCTGTACCTGCCCTGGTACAGTGCTGTGTCTGGATGCTTGTGTATGCTAATATGCTATTTGACTTCATAGAGCTCCTCAAAACTAGTCTGGTCAGAATCTGGACATCAGAATGGACTTGTAGGGATCTCTGGAGCCAGCTTCCTTTCAGCCCACCCCAGAGCAGAGGAAATTCACACAGAAAGAGTCACCTCTGTGTAGCTACGGGGATGTATTGCAAGAGGTGTGAGAGAAATCCAGTCGTACAGTTGTTTTAAATCTTTATCTAAACAAGTCATAAATCCTTCAGGAGTGACTGTTTTTCTGCAATCCTGCCTATGGCAGGGGGTTGAAACTAGATGATCTTTCAGGTCCCTTCCAACCTAAGCCATTCCGTGATTCTATGATTCATGGCAATACTCACTCATAGCTTCAGGACCAAAAGCAGACACTGATTCACATTCTCCCTTCTTTTCCAACGCTTCAAACTATTCAGTGTGTTCCTCTTTGGCACATGTTAGAAGACGATAAAAATTGTTAAGAATCTCATATCCGTATTTGAAACTAGGAGAACTATAGTGCACTCTTGGTATTTAAAAGCTATTTCCTGTATGCAGTCAGGCCAAAAGCAGGCATCCTGAGCGTACTGCAGATATTTTAAATGTCTCTTTGGCTAGGAAAAACCAAACCAGTCAAGCCAAAGCAACATTTGTGTTCCTCGTAATTAATGTGAAAGTTCATATGGTGTAACTAGAAACTCTGCACCTGGTATTTGGCGTCATTTAAGTTTGAAATTGGTGACAACAAAGCTGTGAAAATGGTTAGAAGCAATTTATAAAACTAAAAATTATTACATGAGCTTTGCTGAAAGCTTTGGATCTGCCAAACAAAAGAGTAGCTTTTCTGAGTAACTCTGTGAACTGTGAGGATTACAGCAAGTTTTATATTCTAGGAAATAGTTGAAAGTGATATGCTTTTGTATGCACAATATCGGAAGAGAGATGAGGATATTACTTTCAGATGTTAGAGGAAGAAATGGTTCCTGCTTCTAGAAGAAGTCACCTCAGGAGATGAAATGTTATGAATTTATCAAACAAAAGTGTTTTTTTCTATCTGGAATTGAAAGTTTTCCCAGCTGACTATTCCTTGCTAATTTAGCTGGTAGTATTTATCATTATGCAAATATCCACTTTTCATGAGGTTTATTAGTTATTAATAAACAATCAGATTTTTATGGTATTGGGCAAATACTTTTGCATACTACACTTAGCAGAGAAGAGACAAATCCTGAAAAAAGCTTTGTCTAATTAAAATATAGCAGTTGCTCTGGCTAATAACACTGCCAACACTTTATCCCGTTATTCTGTATTTTGTCTCTGTATGGTTTAGAGCTCAGTTCCCGTATTCATGCTGTCTCTAGGCCTGACCAGAACAATCAGAAAAAGCTATATGTTCTCCACTACAGCCTTGTCCATGGCTGTCTGTAAAACTAAAGAAAGTGTCAGGCACTGAAGAAGGACTTATAAATATGTTAGTGTGAAAAAGAATTTCAGAAAAGCTGCATATGAATTTGGTTCTAGTTGAGGATAAGTTATCCCAGGCTTTATGATTTCAGAGTTCAGTACAAAAGTGAAACCTGTCATTTAGTTTTTCTACCTCAAAATTTCTCCTCTGAACCCTTTGGGACATATTACATTGCATACTACATGAGATTTGCTAAGAGAATTTTAGAACTGATTGCAGTAGGTTTATGTAACAATCTGAATGTGTGCCAACGTTAGTGTTCTAGCAAAAGTGTTTTTTCCTTTCCACACCCTTTAAACATCCTTAAAGTATTTCCAAGAAAAGATGCAAGTGTAAAGATTGTACAATGCATTCGGCATTTCTGATAAGGAAGGCAACGAACCTTTTGCACAGCACTCATGCTCCCAATTCATAGAATTTAATCCCCTTTTTACCTTGTACAGACAATTTCCTTCTGCCTCATAAAGAAAGTTCATGAAGGCAGGTGACATTGGCTTACACAACTAACATGGTGTTCTATCATGACAAACATGCAACACATTTAGTTTTCTTGCTGGTTCCTAGTGCAATGACTACAGAAAAACTGTCTTGTATTCAGCCTACAACACATAGGTGCAGAGGAGGTACAGTAACTACCTCTAGGAAAACCAGTGTACTCCATTTGTCCAGAGAATACGAGGGTTTTATTCCTATTAATAGATCCCAGAAGCAGTAAGAGGCCAGAGCTGAAGTTGCCCCATTTTGCAGTTAGAGAAATTAATTAAAGTGACAAGGCATGTATGACATCGCATTTTACTAAGTTCTAGGTAAAAGGCTGTTTCTGCCATTCAGCAGAGTAGAACTTGGTCGTAAGGGCCATGAGTGAACTTCAGAGTCTAACTCTCACATTTTTTGTGTGTGTGTAAACTACTCCAGTAAGGTTTTACAACTATTTTTCTCAGTGTTAACTTCAATGTTTAATTAATCCAGCCAAGTACATACGAAGCTCTTAGCCACTCCAAAGAAAGGTCAACTCCTATGTGTTTGTTAGCATTCATGCTTTTTTAATTTCAGACCAAAAACAATTTTTTCACTTTTTGCATATAAATGATCTGCATGGATTCACTCAGGATCCAAGATAGTTCCCAAAAGTGGGCATATTCTTTGTTATTAGGAGACTGTACAAGTGAACAAAGCCATTTATGTGATGGATGCACTGCATGAAGTAAAATTGTCTCATTAACCTTAACCACAGCACCATTAAACTGGTCAAAAACCAAGACTGTGCAACATTGCAGCACACAATTTATTTACTAATCCATATTTTAAACTAGGAACAGCATCTCTCTCAGCTGTAATCTGTTACTGAAGATCTGATATTTGTTGACCAAGGGAACAGTTACACAATTACATCTTGTAATTTCTGGCTTACTTACATAGTGCCTGAAAGAATAACAGCGAAATTATACTTACTGAATACATGATATAAATTTTTATCCATTTTTCCCCCTGCATCTGTGTGATGATAAACACAGTGGCTGCATTTAAAAATAAATCCATTAGACCGATTTTTAGCAATCTGATATGCCGTGTAGTTATTAGTTTGTCTCTGAAGGGTCCCTGTCATTCTCTCCTTTGCTGCATGCCAAGAATCCAGTCATCCAACGTGACTCGTTGCCAAATCTGTCATTAGTTTTCACCTATATTACTAAAGCAACACTTGTTTTCACTTCTATTCTGGATTGAAAATGCCCCCCAAATTATTTTGCTAGCTCACTTGCCCCATCAGTTGAATGCTTCTGAATCTAGGACACCACTTTTAGCCTTGCTTAGAATTTTGGTTAATTTTACAGCATTACAGGATTTGGTGTCCTTCCACATCCTTTTACTCATTTGTGTGCAGAGATACAGGCTGATTTTCAGGTGTCTGTATATCATTTTAGATCACTCTATTCAAATTGAGCTAAGAATATTAGAAAACTAATGTTTAGCTTGAATGCATAGTTCAGAAGTAGGAATAATATGATATCCAAATATATCACTTGGCTTTAACTATGATTTGTATTCATACTGACTTAAGAAAACATTTTAAACAGTTTTCTTTTTTTTTTTTGTACTTTAATATCTTAATATTTTCCTTTTATGAAAAAAGACCTCCAATACAATTCTGGATTTTGAAGGAGGTAGGGGAGGGGATAAAATACCTACAGTACTTTCTGGAATATAATAATCCTAAAATTTTTGCAAAGTAAAATATAGTGTGGCTTAAAATGTTATTTAGGAAGTTTCTTTTGCTATGTTTTTTAAGGAAAGAATGCTTTTAAATATTTTTAAGATGTGATTCTTACATAGTAGATATGAACAATTCAGTGGTGTTATGGCAGTGATGTAAATGTGTCCGGACCACTAGAACTTGGTAGCTTTGAGGGATAGTGGCTGATTTGAGACAAAGCATTTACTAAGAGACTGTAGAACTCTACAGGAGTTTTAATGAGTTTCAGTGTAGAGATTCTGGGAAGTAAAGGGACAATAAGTAGGCCTTGACATAATTGAGCTTCATGGTTAATTCTGTCAATAATATGCATACTGAAGAGAAGTCATTATTCCACAGATTGAAGTCTCCTGCTCCACATTCTCTACTGCTACCACATGCTGATGAAATACATAAAATTTTCCTTTGTATGTTCTTTTAAGTGGAAAAATATTATGAAACACTGAGTTGCAGAAGTATTGTCTTGAATCTTCCAATTTACAGTAAAACTTAATACTGCAGGAAAACCTTCTACCCATGAATTTACATTAATTCAAGACAATGTATGTTATTTTTAATATACTACAGAATTGTTTATTTCATAATTGAATTCAAGCAAAATAGGTATTTTATAAAATAACCACCTTTCTGAATAAGCAAGATTGTAACAATGGGTTAGAATATATCCACAGAGTGGAGGCAGAATTTGGTTGGAAGATTTACCATTAACAGGTGCAAATATTTGACGACTATTGTATACCACATATTGCTATGCTGTGATCACTCCTCACTGCTTTGGAAAAATGGCATTCATTATTAACTTTGAATGCTCTAGTTCACTGGGTTTGTCAAAAGCTTAAATTAATGGACAATTTATTAATTTAATTAAGATATATTTAAATTGAACATGATCTTGTCTGGAAATTACTCCTTATCCTTTAAAGATAACAATAAATGAGAAATACATATTAATAATGCGTGAACTCCCAAGTACAGGAATTAAAGAGACTGCAGATATACGTGCAAATCATATTGGAGAAACAAGACTGCAGTTTGTTCAATGGTTGCACAAGAAATGTCACGAGTTTTGTGTTCAGAAAAAAAAGCAACCAACCAAAAAAAAAAAACCCGAACAAAATGAAAACAAATAAAACCACTGGAAAAACTCAGAAATGAATTGAAAAAGGGCATGAAAACCCCTTTATTTTTGTAATACTTCCACTGCTTGCTCTTCAACTTTCATGAAAAAATTCTGTTTGTCACAGTCCCCAGTCTCTCTGTGCCTCACTCCTATTTTTAATTGTGGCTTCATCTGAGTGAGAATGAAAGCATCACAGCAACGAGTGGAAAGTCAACAGCTGAATGATCTTCTGAGAAACTTCCTTTTCACTCCTATGCGTTGAGCACGTCTGAGCATTGAGCACAAAACTGTAGTTCAATTTTTATTTTCTTTTTTCTTTTTTTGTAGGGACAATATGATAAAGATGGTATAGTGTTTTGTATTTAAACTACAGAAGAGCTATAATGGTTCTTGGTACAGATATTGGCAAAACAGTGCCTTGCGCTACAAGCCTTGTGCCATAGCAAAGATGAATCAAAAAGGGGGACTGCATTCTCCTGTGACCTGCTCTAGGTCCTGGGATCCTTTTATCTGGATGTGGTTTTATTCTTGGTACTGGTGGTTTGTTCACTTACCTTGATGCCCAATGAACTCAATCTGGTAGGATTCAAGAGATTTGTTCTCCTATTTTGATTACAAAAAGAGACCCCTTACATTCAAATGTCATGATGGCAATGCTATACATAATACGCTTATTGTTTATTATACATATCAACATAACAACAAAAAACCCCACAGCTATATTAGAAGCCACTCCTTTAATTTATTGTTTTGTTACATCTTTTGGTTTTTTGGACTTCTGTCTTTTGCTATCTTTTCATATAAAGTCCTTAGAGTTTATAATTAGGTGAATGCAGCTTACAATCATAACAAATCTCATTTTTGCTTGTGTTTTCTGGGCCATCTACAACTAAGCACAGGAATCAGCAAACTTACTTACAAAGCTGGCTATTTGTCCTTGCTCTGGTCAAAACACCCAAAGTTTACCTGTGAATGTACTTTGAAATCAAAACTCCTTATTATCAGGCTTCCTTTGCTTTTGATCCTGTTGTAGGATGATGTGTTTTCCTAATGATGCAGAATCTCTCATTAAGTTCAGGAAACAGGATATAAGAATAAGTCAATTGACTCAATTTATGGGCATCATAAAGCAGACCCTATTACTTTCAGCAATCAAGGCAAGACAAGGTGAAACACAAAGCTGTAAACTTGTTATGACAAATAGTTTAGTATTTACCTGCAAACACAGAGTTAATATGCTGTGTTTTTGAAGTGGAATTTGAGCAGTTATAATCTGAAAATATTAGTTGAACTCTATTGTTTAATTTGTCTAAGAATATTTCAGAGTTCATTCAAAGCCAGAAATATCTACTCTTAAATCATGATGAACTAGATTTTTTTGAACTATTTCCTAATATCTGCTCTACATCTCCTTTTGGCCTTTCTGAGTCAGTGTTAACAGCTGGAGCAATTTTTTTTTTCTTACTTGTAATATAATTAAAAACAAATTTAGCAGCAGAATAGAAGTTTTGTCAGTTAGAGATCTGTTAGTCTTTAGGAAGGTGATTGGCGATGTACACAGCTGTTTCTGACAATTATAAAGTTAGAACAGGGAAAAGAAACTGAATTTACCAAATATGGTTTCCGTAGTATGTCAGTGACAACAAATCATTGGAGCGGCTAAAGTTCTTCATGCAGCATGCATGAATCAAGCTCTTTTACCCATACTGCCTGACAAATTACAGATGAAATTTAATATCATCTTCCCAGAACAAGCAATGCAATAAATGCTTCTGAATTTCATGGAACACAGGAGCAGGTAAAGAAAACATTGGCAATTGGGATTTTGGCTATATATTTTTCGCCTTAACAAGAAAAGAAATACTTTTATTTTCAGGTGCAATATAGCCCAAAACTGACATAGAGATATGTTGCTTTTTTATGCAATTAAAAGTTGCTTTGAACTTCATCTACTTATGTCTAATGAAGTTCAAAATTATGAAAAGATGTCTTGAGCTTGTGCATTCATTAGGCCTGTTATGGAACAAATATTGCCAAAAGGGTAAAACAAAATGGGACAAAAATGAAGAAAATGTTTGAAGCAAGTTGTCAGCCATCAGTACGTCACTGAACTATGGGGCTTGGGAACAAGGCTATAGTGGGGTACTCTGTCTCATGTATTGTTGTTTTGGGGATTATTTAACACAGGGCTTTGGCCACGTACAACAGTTTCTGTAAGGAAAGATACATTCATCTGGGTGTCTATATCAAATGACATTCAATCAACAATACTTACGTTATTTTTGAATATATTTGAAACATCTTCTGGAGTTCAATACAGGAGGCAGATATTCTAAGGAAAATGGTGTGATTCTTACATACCATTTTTATGTTTGTTTGTAAAGTGCTCTTGCATTTTAAGGAACTGTAAGTGCTAAGTGCAAGACATCATGAATATTACATAAATCTGTGTTCATTAACATTAAAAATTCAGAAACAAATTATTTCTATTGCCAGAATTTCTTCTTTGCTCACTCAACAGGCAAAGTTAAAGTAAAATACTGGTGACTCGGTTCCTGTGCCAAGAAAGTCACTGCATTTCAAGGCGAGGGGCAAAGGAAGAGGAGTCAACACTGTAAATGTTATCCCTATCCACTTCATAAAACTGCTGGAATAAAATTGTTCTGTAAACCCATTAATGATGTCTCAGTTTGCTTTTCTCCCTTGATATCAGTGCCTACATCTCTGAATACCTATGGTGAAATTTTTTTACTACGATGGCCAAAATAAAATATAACAGCAGGGACGGTGCAGCTGCTGTTTAAGCTAAATGCAATAATGATATTGATGATCTTACTAACTTACTTAGTGAACCAGAATTTACCTTGGGAATAGGGATTAGTTTGTTGTCCATCAACATTATTGAGTTCATCAGCTAGATGTTGCTCTGGGCAACTGCTATGTTACTTGCCTTTCCTAGTTTTAGCTTCTTTTTGGCCAGAATGATTTGCAACTTTTTTTGTTTTCTTCATGTACTTGCTATGAACAACAAGAAAAAGGAGACTGTTGCTCCATTAGGAATGTGAAACAACCCTTGCAATATCTCAAGAACAAGAAAACCTTATGACTCAGTGCCCTAGCTGTCTGGGAGGAGCGCAGCCTCTTGATTGGGCTGACATTTAATTTTTAACTTTGCAGGTGAGAACTACTTCCAGTGGCTGGAGTTGCAGAACCTGATTTTGCAAGGACAATGTATGCTGTTACATTTAGTGCCTCGTTAAAAATCATTCTATTGTTGCTGCTATTAGGGAACTTGAAAGATTTTTGAATGTTGATTACGATCAAAGTTCAGAACAAAGAGAAACTCACATTCTTTTCCTTGTCCGTATGTTTCTAACAGTCTTTTCTGCTGTTTTTAAGTCTATGTAAGTCCCATTCCTCTACTTTATGGACTCTCGCTCTCATTTCAAACCTCGCTTGAAACATATTTTCTCTCTCCTGTCATTTGTTACTTAACGTTTCTTTACAAGCATATAGAATAATATTGAATGGCTTGTGAACATGCATGCTTTTTAGTGCTTTGCCCTCTCAGCTACACCTGAAAAAGAGTAAAGAAAGAGCTTTCTTTTAGGATTTAATGTTCTAATCTGCCTGCAAATATGTGAAATTTCATGGATTTAAAAAAAAAAATGTTTCCCCCCCCCCCCCAGTGTTAGTTGTTTCACCAGCATGTTCCATTTCATCTTTTAGGTTTTGGGAACAGTATGGGATCTCACTGGCTTTTCCCCAGTACAGGGAGGTTAGACTCAAAGCTAAAGTCTTAATTAAAACAACAACAACAACAAAACAACAAAAACCACAACCTCCTAAGCATTTTGGGGGAGTTTCAAACAATTTTAGTAAACCTAGAATTGCTTCTTCAGTTGGACTAATAATGTAGACAAAATTCAATCCTACTTTGGCTTTACAGAGATTTGAGAAGATGGTAGTTAAAGTGGAAGTTCGGATGTGGATCTGGATGTGGGTGCTGGTCACTAAGTCTGCCAGGGAGAATTCTAAAAGGTTGTACATGAGGATGGAGCCAGTAGAGCCCTGGAGAACTTGGGATCTGAGAAATCTTAGTGTTCAGTTTATGAAATCCTAAGAAATTACCTCCACAATGTGAAGGTAAGCTTTAGGGGAGAGCTCATTCAGTTAAGAAGACCGAGTATTCTGAAGAAGTTCAGGTAGGGGAAAGAGATTAGATGTACTCAATAGGTTTCTGGGTATCCGTCTTTGTTGGTGACTGGGCAGCTACATGGTTCTGTTTACTCCTTTCAGTGCTTCTGGGGAGCTTTTTTGCCTTCCAAGCAGAACTTCCTATTTGACCTTTCGAATCTTCTTGGAAAGGGAAAGATGAGGAGGAAGAAGGCGAGGTCAGAGCAGAGTCCTTTGTATAGGAAGTTAAGACCAGAACTAGGTCTGGGGAAGAATGGTGTGAGAAATGAAAATGAACTGTGCTTGTTAGAGCAGGGCTTTCTTCATCTGATGTTGGCAACATCTGCTGGTACTGAGAAGAAGAGGCAGCAATAATCACCATGCCACACACTTTCCTGCCACTGCTGCCCATGAGCAGTTGGCTGTGAAAGCACAAGCTCTCCAGACTAGGTCCCTGTCTCTTTAGATGCCAAGAGGGTAAGCAGTATGTCACTGTACACTGCTGCCTACTTCGTTACTTGAGTCTTCTGGTCACATGGGAGCAACACACAAAAGTTTGTAAGTTCTTAAGGAAAGTGTAGTTGTCATTTAAGCTAATGGTTGCTTGTATTTTGAGGATAAAAGAATCAGAATAGAGCTGAAAATGTTTGTAGTAAATGTTGACTTTATTTTTAAAGTTATATACAAGAAAAAATCTCTATGGTCACTTTATGTATTATCAAAGAGAGATCCAAGCAGTGGCAATGGGAGCTGAGTGGTGGCTGAGTAGCCAACATTTATGTTTCAAAAAGTCAGTGCGCGTTTGAAAAAGTTCACTGCACATTTGTGTGTCACTGCATGTTTTTATGGCCCTGCTGTGCATGCACAATTGTTTGTTTTCTTCAAATTGAAAATAGCGTGAACCTGACCAGCACTACTTAACAGCATGGACTCTTCTTCCAGCATCTGGTTCCCTTCATACTGTAACAAACGAACAGCTAAACATTCAGTGGCTTAATTTCTTTTTCTTACTGTAAATCTGAGACGTTCACATGCTTATCAGATCCTTACAGACTTGCTGTTTTTACTTAGGCAAAATCACACCTGACTTTGAAGCCCATATCAGCTTTGTCTAGCTAATGAGTATTGACTTGAGAATTTGGCCCCAAATTCCTTCTATAGAGAAATCATCTGAAGTTCTTGCATAGGCAAGCTGACTACTTATGCTTCCAGTGTTTTGGGTGGTTGCTAGCGTAAGAAGCATCACCGAAGTGAGTAACCTTTCTCACAATTCTTCAATTTCAAATTGGAATTGGGAATTGAAAATAGAAGTTTATATAAAATGCAATTTTTTTGGAAGTGAAGTTCAATAGCCTTCTACCTGGTGACACACAGAAATAGATAGCAGCGTTATCAGCCTTCAGTGGGAGCAGGAGTGGCAAAGAATGCAAAGAAATGGGACTGCATGACTAGGAGGACTTGCATCTGCAAAACATTATACAACATGTAGGCAGCTACATAGGTGTTATAAAACTGCTGGTGTTGAGGGACCATTTGATTAGCTAATTACCCTTATAAAGGGACAATTTAATCTGTGTGAAACTCCCCCAGCTGAAAACTCATTTTGTCATTCTATTTTCAAATTTTCTCTCCACAAATTGCACTTAAAAATAATTGGAAATTTAGAAGAAAAGAAAGAAAGAAAAGGAAAATCTAATTTGTCCATAAAAAAATCAACTTTTAAAATTCCTCCCTGGTGGTCTGGTATTATTAAATATTCTCCTCGATTTTTTTTTTATCTTGGTTTATTGGAGAAAGAAAAACAATTATCTGTAAACGTAATTTTTAATGCGTGGTAATAAAAATAAATGGTACAGCTCTGCTGCTGCTCACCTAAATCTTCTTCCCTGGTGGTCTAGTGGTATTAAATAATCTGTTCCACATGTATTCATCATTTGCTGACAGGAAAAGGAAAACTTTTTACATTTTACTGTCCACAAACAAACACGAGGTTAGTTAATCAGGTGGGAAATACTTCTCTGAGGGTCATTCAAGAAACAAAAGAAACCTTTTACTTTTCCAGCTGCTGATTTTACATCTCTTAATTTACATGACAATTAGTGTGAAACTAGAAGGGCAGAAATTATTTCCCAGATAACATTCATGTTCACTACTATTTTGGCCGGAAAATGTTTGTTACCGTCTTACTCCTTTTCTGCAACAGGTTAGCTAAAGTAATGTGTGTTTGCCACAAATTACCTCAGTCCTGATGAGTCGTTCCTCTGCTTTAGGACATTTACTGTCTTTTACATTTACATGTAAAACTTTTTAATGTGAATCTCATAGTGCTTTACAAAATTAGGTTAGCAAACACTATCCTTCCTATTTCAAAGACTGATAAACAGCTCAGTGTTGATGCACAGCGTGGACTTCCCTGTGGCTGTGTGGCAATTCCATGGCAAGAGAGCCATGGACAACCATGAACAACCTCAGTCTCCTTTTCCTCCTCCCACATATCTTATAGTCCACTGGTATCTCCTACCTCAAAAACTTGAAGATTTTATTTTCCAAATGGCCTTATAGAAGATAACCTTCTGGCAGCGGAAGTGGAGTCCTTGTTAATTCTTATTCATCTTCTTTTTTTTGACATTTGTGCAGTTTCCAAAAGTAGCTGACCACATTTTCTCTTGACTAGTTTTAAACAGAGTGATGTCACAGCTTGTGTACCTTCCTCTCAGAGAAGAAAGACCAAGAAACATTGATTTATTGGACAGAGTATTATATATATTAATACTAAGTTTGGAAAATCCATGTTCACACTGTTTAATTTTGGTTTTGGCTTAAAGTTCAGTAATATATTTTAGAGATTTATCTGTGCTAGCTGATGATTCTTTTAATTTTAGAAAACAATATATATGATTTACTTATTAAATACAAGCTGATGTTATTAACATATAAATCTCAAGTATACTAGATGTAAACTTCATATGGTACATTGGGGATGTTGACAGAAACTGCTTCATTTCCTCTGGGTTGTTTTACTTTGATACGGTTTGGACGTTGAAAACAGCAGTGGGTAGAAAACACATACTGGATCATTTTTACAAAGGCTGGTGCAGAGGCTGTTTTTTTCAAAAAAGCTTGTAAATAACAAGAGCATAATAGACTGCCACGAGATGTAATTTTAATCTCATTATGCTGTGAAGGCTTGATAACACGAGGGAGGTAAACCACAGGAGAGGAATAGATTTCTTATCACAACGATGTTAAAAGTAAAAAATCATTCCAAATGGTTCACAACCCATTCTTGGGAAGCACAAATATTTTTGCTTTAAAATAGGAAGATACGTATATTTGTTTTTAAACATGAATTGCTTTCATCTCAGAGGTATAAAATAATTAACTTAAGCTCTGATAAAATCTGTAGTTTGTAATTGAAAACATGTGCATTGTGGGACCAGTGGAATGTTTCCAGCCGAGCTGTGTGTGGTGGAAAGGAATCTCTACAGAGCTCAAAGCATTCCTGGTTTTATGGTAAATGTCTCTCTCTCCTCACTGAATTCTTATTAATCAGCTTTATTTACATGGCATTGTAGTGATCTATTGAAGAGGAAAATGCTTTAAAAACATTTTGAAAGAGATGTAAGAGTCCTTGAGGGAGTAGACTTAAATTTAGCACCAAGCTCCATTATGAACCACATTCAGTGATAAAGCTTTAAAAAAAAAAATCCAAACATTTTCTGTATCTATGTATGCATTTATTTTCTACTGATGCTGATGGAGTGACTTTTTGGAAACCCCCCTCCCTTATGGCAGAGTCATAATGAATTGTGCAAATGATAAGGATACTTTTTATTAGAACATAATATTTGTTCACATTAACTACCATGAAAATATTACAAAAACAAATGCTTTCAGGGGCAAGTAGCACAGAGAGATTTTAATGCAAACTAGAGCACTACCTTTGGGGCAAATGTCACACTATTAAAAGTAGTGATGGAAATGGAAAACAATCTGAGCCCTTTAGTTGTATATCAGACAGCATTTTATTATTATTATTTTTCCCAGAATATTATTCTTATTGAATATTTTATTTGAAAAAGATCTGATAGCTTCTAGAGACTCATAAGTTATCAGTGAGGGTGTCTATTGTCAGTTTCAGAAAATGCCTCACTGAAGAAATTTCATTTATGTTCTAATCTGATTATCTTTAGTAGCTTAAGGTTGATTCAGTTTCAGTTCCTGCAGCATTCCTATGAAGAATATCTTTGAGCAGTTACAAAGCAAAAAGTTCAATCTGGGTTACAAAACCTAGGTAGGATGTATGTAAAAATGTGGCAACTTGCCTACAGGTTGCTGTGGGTATGGTGCTATCAGTATTCTTGTAAGACAGTTCAAAAAGATAGTTCAAAGCAAGCTCAGATACGCCTGTGTGAGTTGTGGTTCAACTTCAGGACTGTAATACAGATATACATTCTGATTTGTTTCTAAAACACCATGTATGAGGGCTGCTCTGAAAGTAATACCTCCTATTTTATTACGTTGGCCCATGATGTCTAAGGCAGACATGGCTGGTATGGTAGCGGAGGTAGAACCTTCCCACCAACATCCCGTTACATGTTGTTGCTGTATGACAGATGGCAGCAGAGGGGCAGTCTGACAGAATGGTGTCTGACATGGAAGTGCGTATGAAGCAAAGGTGTGTCACTGAATTCTTCCATCTAGAAAACATTGCACCCATTGACATTCTCTGATGCTTGCTGAATGTTTTTGGAGACCAAACAGTGGATGTGGGCACAGTGAGGCAGTGGATGGTGTGTTTCAGTAGTGGCAACAGCAGGTCACCTCCACTGGAGCAGTTTTTTCCAAGCATGGGATGCAGGCTCTTTTTTTAAAATGCCTAGATAACAGCGGTGACTGTGTTGAAAAATAGCATTTTGTAGCTGAGAATCTACTCTATCAACCAGCGACATTGTGCTCTTTGTAGCTGTTTTAGTTTCCATGGAAATAAATAGGAGGCATTGCTTTTGGAGCAACCTATATAGCAAGTGTGTTAAGGTGTAGAGTTTATGAAACACTGAATACGTAAATGAAGACTGGAAAAATATTCAATTATACAATGATGTACAGGCTTTTCAGGTGCTTAATTAACCACAGTGTTTTTAAAAAGTGCTGTGATAGAAACAGAAATTCCATTGCACAGATTGTCTCCATGAAAGATTTCTGGGGGGATGGTGACTCTGCAATGAAGATCTTTGTACCTTAAATGAATTAAGAAACTATAAGTAACTCTTAGAGGTTACTGTTTTCTCACAGATCTGCCATAACTTGAGGGGAGAAAAACATTTTGGTAGTGAACTGTGTATTACAGCAAAGGCGTGCAATGTTTTATTCTCCTTTCTGAAGATGTAAGATCCTTCTGGCCAACTTCTCATAATCCTTGCTTCTGAAGGAAAAATTAGCTCCTTTTGCAGAATAGCCACAGTTAATACAGCAAGAACAGGCTTGGAAGGGCTGCCTCGGGGCGTTGAGCGAGAGGGCCTCAAGAAGTTGGATACTTAAAGACGTATGTTGCTATCCTCTGACAGACCTCTTTCAGGCTTCTGCAAATGAGAATTAAAATCACTCAAGTCACAGTAGACTTCTCTATAAGACTTTCTGATTTAAGATTATTCAGTTCTCAGATTTGAAATCACTATTCCAGTGTAATAGTTTTCAATATTGGAAGAACAATGTAAACAACTTCATGCTTTGAAAGAACTTTGGATTCTTTTTGTTGCATTTTTGTTTTTCTTTTTTTTCTCCTAAATCAGAATCAGCCTGAGGAAAAAAGTTATCATAGAGTGTTCTCTCTGAAACCACTGAGAAAAGCTGTAAGAGCTCAGTGTTAAACTTCGTGTTTGACAAAAATCACTCACCTCTGGTAAACTGACAGAGACTTTGTAGAATAACAAAGCTTATTAATTCACAGCTACAACTATAAAATAATAAGGTCCTGAGTCCATTCAGCTCCCTCCACCAGATCTATTTGAAATGTTACATTTTTGTCAAAGTCAAAATAGATTTTTTTACTACAAATAAATAAGCATGCCAACTCACTGCTTTAATATTTTCTAAAGTATTGGGAACGTATGCAGTTAGAATGATAGAAGTATTATCTAGTATGAATGGGAATCCAAAGGAATCCAGTGGGTGTTCAGACTGAAAAACACAGAAGGGCTCCTCTTTCACACAGAAGAAAGTAAGCAATGGAATTACTTACCTCAATGTTTAGGTTTAGTATTTGAGATGTGAAACAAATATTTTGATTCCAAAAAACAGAATTTGCTGTGAGAAAAAATGCTAACTACAAATATACAGCTTTGGCTCTGAAATCTCTAAATTACAGATGGCTCGAAGCTGGAAGACTATTGTGGGAAATACCAGTGTATGATATATACTTATAATCCATCCAAACCAGCCTTATTGGCTGTAACAGAAGATAGGATAGGAGATTAGATAGATGTTAGTGTGGCTATTCTTCTGTTGATATACTGCTGTAATATCATTACTTTGACAGGACTAGCCCTTTGTCATAGAGTAATTCTTCTTACAGTTGTTAGTCTTTTTGATATTTGTACTAATATCAAGGACATAAGTCTTTGTAGTTAAAGCTAAGAATCACAAGTTAGTGTTCATGGGCATTCCTCTTTTTTCTGTTACTTTTTCCTTTGGTGATTTAAAGATATTCATCAACTTTTATGCCCGTTTACTTATCTTAAGAAGCTATTTTTGAGTTTTTGTTAGCTAAGTATTAAGATTGAAGTTAAAATAAGAGGTGTGAAAAGTCTGTACTTACTTATTAACATTATACTCCTCAATTTAATATTCATATCTTCATATATTTCTCAAAATGTAAGCGGTATGCCAAAACAATGATGAAGGATGCTACATACCAGCAATATATCTGAAGGAAAAAAAAAAAAGCAAAACATGTTTAGGTGGGAATCTTCAGTTATAATCTGTAAATCTGAGGAAAGTGTAATTAGCATCTAAAAAGCTTTTCAAACAGAAACAGTTGTATAATATTAACCTATCATTATACACTCTGAGCATTACATCAGTGACTTTGAAATTATACCAGCTTGCAGACCTGTGGATAGGAAAGTTTAAAGTGTCAGCATTACATTCTGGCCCACTGCAGATCTAAAGACAGAATACACACTGATATGATAGCCCTGTGCTACTTGTTAGTCCTCTCATACAGGCTTCCGGTTGTTGTGCTGACAGAGTTCTTCTTGCAAGAGCTCAGTGGCTTCCAAGGATGCAAAGCAACCCTTTTACCCACTGTCTGTGGATAAAAGCATGTCCTGGGAGAACACAGTGAGTCACTGTAAAGTGATATTCAAGTGTTCTAAAATATAGCGTTGACTAGCTAAATCCAAGGCTTGCATTATGTCTTTGAAGTTGCTGTCTGTACCAACTGCTGGAAGAAAGGGCTGTATTTGGTTCATTCTTGAGAAGAAAAGGAAACTTCTTCCTCTTACAGGGATTACATTCAGCAGTTGTAACTGATAAAACCAGTCAGATGATGTCATCAACACAACTCAACATGGTTTTTTCCACAGATTAAAACTTGAAACTATCAAATAGTTTTGCTTTACCAGATACAATCCAAAATTTTCAAGAATACCTTTAAAATGGTTTTATCTCTAGAACTAGAGTGAATTTCGTCTTGAGAGTAGTCCTGAGTGACACTTCTGATACTGTTTCTAGAGGAACTTCTAAGATTTCTATTTCTTGCCTTAGATATGAAAAATTACAAAAACCTCAGAGAAGTGCAGTTGTGCATTGAGAACGTGACAAGTCTCTTACCTCTTAGAAAAGCTGTCGTTTTCACGCAGAATGTATAGTATAGCCTTCAATAGACTATTGCCTTCTGTTACTGAATATTAGAACTGAATAATTGAACTGTTCAATTTTACATTTTTTTTAATGTGAAAGTCAAGTGAATACAAGGGGAGCTACTGAGAATGAAAGGTGAGGACTGCATGGCAGAGTTAGTTCTGAATGTACACAGTAGCTTTGCATGGGCAAACGGAAAGTAATTTTGTGTGGCTATAAGGTCATAACACATTCCAGGATGCATATCAGAAAAGAAGGATTTAACTGGGAGGTTGGAAAATGAAAGAGTAGTACAGCTAAGCACAGAGAAGTCTTCCTAGAGAGGGTTGGATTTCTCTTTGTTACCTGCTGGCCAGCAGCTTCTTCCAATGCAGTGAGTGGGAGCCATGCCGGTGGAGCCAGTTACTCAGCTGCTTTTGGGTGTGTGTTTGTCTGCAGAGCTGCAGGCCATGTATAGCTCCCACAGCTACCCAGGAGGGGTGCTTTTTCAGTTGTCCTTACACTGAGCACAAGAGTCACACTGTGACTCTGAGCATAAGGACCTGTGCTTAAAGCTGTACTTCCACCGAGGTAAACAAGCTTTGTGTGAGAGGAAGAGGTAGTTATGGGTGCGTTTTCAAATGTATCAGATAAACTGAGCAAAATCAAATACAGGATTGCTAAGGCATATGGCAACAACAGAACTAATGTTTTTTTTCTGGTTAGTTTGGTCTCACTCTCGCCGCCTTTTTTTTTTCCTCCCTTTTTTGCACCTTTCTCTCATTAAAGTACATCCAAATGCTAGCTGCTCATTAAAGAATGGCAATGCCTGTGGCAGTCTATAAACTAAGGCCAGAATTTCAGAAGTGCTGAGATCTCAGCAGCTGATGTCACCAGGAATTCGCAGGTGCTCTGTACGTCTGACAACTCAGAGCTCAGTTGTTTTTTACCAGAGATCTGTTGCAAGTGTGGCTGCGTGTGTTTGGGGGATAGATGTTAAAAATGCCAAAGCAAATACCTAATTGCAAGTGAAGAACAATAACGTCTTCAATATGAATTCATATATATGCTTGAGATAAATCTTTTTGTATATCAGAGTGAAAATAAAATTCCTTCATTTTCATACAATAATTTTAAGATACTTGCAGTATACTGAGCATATACGAGGATGGAGGAGGAGAGAAGGCTGGCCATATAAAACTGCAGCTGATGGCCTGAGGACAGATTCTTGCAATGGGGAAAGCCCTATTATGTACTTGGGCACAGATCCACGGAGTTCTCCTTGAAAGAGTGATGTTTGCAGAGACAGATGTATCTGAGATTTCAGAAAGACAGAGGACAGAGTGCTTTGAATGTAAAAAGCTAAAAAGTGCTATGGATAGTGACCTGAGAGTCCAGTCATAGCAACTTTTTATGAGCATCAAACGTTACCGGTGATATATTTGGTAACTGATAGCTAATTCCTGCTTCTTTTTTCTCTCTACAGAAAAAGGAAAGAATAGTACCACAGGAAGTAACAGTGCCTTATTTCATAGATATTGGCTTTATCTTGCTTTTTAAGAAAAATGCATTCATATTCTGTTGAACTCTTGAGAGAGGCCTAGATACAACTGAAAAATTCTGTTTGGGGCTACATGTTCTGTGGAGAATATAAAGAAAAACTTGCATAAGTATTCATTTGCTGAATGAGGCAGGAATCTGTGGAAAAGTACTGCATGCACTCCTCTTGTTAAAAGCTGCATCACAGATTGTGTGGAGATTTGTACTAAGCTTTGGGTGGTTGGTTGGATAATTTAGCATCAGCTTTATGTAGCTGTGTAAGCGTATAACTATATTAAACAACATAGGATCATCACAGAGTTAGCAAGACTGTCCTTCCAGGAAGACTGCAACAACATGAATATTACAGGGTTGGGGTATTTTAAAGTTGCTTAATATAATAACAGGCCTTTCTTCGCCTACTAAATTGCATGAGAAATATTTTCTTAAGTGCTAGACTGAGTCAAAATTTAAAAACTGAAAACTCTTCCAGACTGGATAGAATTTACACTGATTTTGTTTCAGTCAGTGCATTTAATAAATAAAGTCTGTTACTTAAGAAAGCCCCTGGCTGTGTTTACAAATACTAAACAACATAATTAATCATTTTTGGTGTATTACTCTGCTAGCTATTGGCTGTGTAAAGGATGTGCCATGCATTTTTCAAGGACTATGAGAGAAGTTAATATTGAATCTCTAGCAAAGAAACCCCAAGCCCTTCTGCCGGAAATAAATAAACAAAATTCATATTCATATAACACATATTAACTTAGATGACCTTTTCGGGGGGAAAAAAAAACAACAAAAAAAGCTTGATATGATAGATCCCATTGTAGAGATCCGAGCCTGTGCTTTTGGCCAATGCTGGAGTCAAGATAGAGGCCTCACTGGACTAGCAAGCGTCTCTTTAAGTGTCTCTCCTTACTTGTCATGTGTCTGTGTGCTTCAGAGACAACAATTTATGTAATAATTTTAAAAAATTATTGATAAAATAGGACTTCGTTCAGTGGCAGGCCTCCTAGTTACTGAAATGGAATCTGTGTTCCCTATTGCATCTGCTTCAGTGTCCAACAAAATCTTCAGCTTCTTTAGTATTTTTTTTTTATAGCTCTGTGATTAGATGTCAGTAGGTTGCAACTTCTGTTGAAGGTAAATTAGAACAGAACAATAGGTAACAAAGTTCTAAAAATAAAGAAGAGCAGAAGCATGAATGGTAAAGGGAAAAGGAATAGTGAATGAATAATAAAATATTTAGTGCTTTTCAATTAACTGTTCGAATGATTAGTATACTAGTATATTATATCATAAAAATAATGTCTATTAATTTTTTGCAGCCATTATCTTGACTGTGATTTACTCCCCTCAAATCATTAACAATGCTAGTAAAAAGGGGGATATAGATGAACATTCTGGATAGTGTGCAGGAAAATAATAAAATTATGGCTGAGGGTCAAGAATGAAGCTGAAAAACAACAGATTTTAGGGGACAGAGGCAGGGGATGGTAAAGAAACAGGCATCTGAGAGGAGACAAAATGAAGAGGAAGAAATACAGCAAAAACCATGATCTGATTCGGTCCAGTTCCTTACAGTAGCTGAAGTACTTTTGTAGTAAGATTCCTTCCTTCTTTCCCCAAATGCTGCAGTTTAATCTCAGTCCTGAGCAAATCTTAATTTCCTGAAAGGCACAGTCACCTAGAATCACATAGCTTTTCTTCACAATGGAAATCTGTGTGTACATCATGAAGAAGATAAATATACGTACGAATTAGAGTCCCCAGAGTCTTTTCTGAAGCAATGAAGCATCCTTGTTTCAGGTTACAATGGCAGCTTGAGGGCAGCATTTCCATCCAGAAGAAAATGGCTGTGACACTTTGTAAATAGAGGCCTTCTTGGAAAATGAGATGCAGAGCGTAACTAGGAAAGTGTTAACCAAAGAGAGAAGAGAAACATCAGCAAATTGAAAATGAACAGCTGACACACCATTTAAGAAGGGTTACCAGTGGTTTCTTTGTTTGAATGGACATTTTTTTTTTTTGTATGGGTATATATGTTTTTGTTCTGATTGTTTGTTGCTAGAATTAATTAAAATTGTAATAAATTTCAGGTGTGCTTTTCACAGCTGAAAATGACAATCCTTCACACAGCTGTAAGGATTCACTGACTCAGAGTTTTTGTGTTAATTTTAACATCTTATTTTCAGCTACCAGATGCTTTGAAAGGGAGATCATTCTTTCTAATTTTTTATTCTTTATGATTTTGAGTAGAAAGGTAGGGCTGCTACAAAGAAGTAGTAGCAATGCCTTGTAAGTGAAAAAGTGAGTTGTATTACAAGGCCCACAATATGTTTGGCATGAAGACAGATTCTGAGCAAAAAGTCAGCTGGTAGGGAGAAAAAGAAGCTGGCCAGCCTAGCACAGGGATCGTAACAGCCATATCTCTGTAAAACATGATGGCTGAAGGCTGTGGTCTGTAGCATAGCAATGTGATGAATGCTGCAGTTTGCCTCTGCCTTCCTGTACTGATTGATAGCAATGGCAGCAGAGGAAATGTGCATTCTTAAATCCATTTTCTTGCACCTTTTGGTGCAGACCTAACCACTGGGCATACGAAGGGACTACATTGTCTGCGGCTTCTTAGATACCTAGGGAAGCTCACAGATCTCCAACTCTAGCAATTATTGTACGCATTTGTAGGGAGGGAAAGAAAGAGCGTGATATTTTTAACAGTAATTAAAAACCAAGAGTCAGTTGCAAATATGAAATACAGCTGTTGGTTGCAAGAGCTTTTCACACTGGCTCACCTCCCACTTCTGTACGCTAGAGACCCTTCCATTCTTTCATGTCTCAAATACCTGCTGATTTCTCAGTGGAAGTCCAGCTGGACTTAACCCCAAGCCAGCAAGAAGTCCATAGAGGAATAATGAGCTCCAGAGTACACAGTAAGGGAGAGAGAAAGGTGAAGAGTGCAGAATGATTAGTAACAGCAAGTGGATGAGTAGATATGTTTTCTCACGTTGGTTGGTTGGTTTGTTTTGGAATACGTGCTTTCAGTAGTTTTTTTGACAAAATGTTAAGTGACTCGTCCCTCTGCATCCTGAGTTTAGTATACGCTTACCCCTTCTGAAGAAAAAAAAAGTGATTATCATTTGTCTTAACCACAAACAATATCATGATTATTTTTATAGTTTCATTTGAATTATTATAGTTAGATAGCATAACTTGGCATAATAAGAGGGGACTTTTACAAAATGTTGTAAAATAACCTACACATAGGCAAATCATAATTTGAACATCAGTACCGTGATACCATATCATCAATCAGCTGCTTACCAACATAGTTGCAAAACAGCCAGTCACGTCTTTAAGGGTCTTAGCATAGGGGCTGTTTGGAGTGGGTAATCTAACTCTGAATATGCCAAGTGAGTTACACAAAGAAGTAAAGCAATGGTTAACTGGATTAAAAGTCTCCAGAGAATCACTTTTTTATTTTTAGAATGAATGATAGGCATGATAATAAATGCTCTGTAATTTAGATTTTTCTGTGTTTTGACTGTGATCCTTCAGATGTTAAAGGCACATTAATCCACAGTTGTTCTTCATTATTAATTTTGCCTTAATAAAGAGACTGGATAAATTGGTAGGTGCAAATATGAAATAAGGGGGCAATAAAATTTACAATGCCATACGAAAGCCAGTCTAACTTTCATTTCGCTTGACATTCAAAATCTCTCTATGAGCTATACTTTCTGTCTTCTCATTGTTCCATGCTCCAACAGGTATTTTGATATAAGTGATTCAGCAAAGGGGCAGCTTTTACAAAATTCTGTGTTCTCATGAACCTATGCCAAAGTTTTTACACAGCTTGTACACTTGAATTCTCTTTCCATATCCTAGCATCTTCCTTATTCATCTTCTGGCCTTCTTCTGAGTCCTCCTTTTGGTTGTCTCCATTCTCCTTACTGTGCTGATACGAAGTCTAAACTAATAAACCTGAAACCTTTAAAAACCAGAACTGTTTACTAGCCAGCAATGTGACTATCCAACTTCAATTTATCTAATTAACACTGAATTTGTATATATTTTTGAGTTTTACAGATTAATTATGTACTCAGCGAAAAAGTACTTAGTTTTCTTTATTTGCCTGTTGGCTATGTATTGAGAATTTTGGAATTCTTCTGTAATTTGTTCTATATTGAAGGCACATTCTATTCAGTATCGGAACTGGTTTGAAACAAGGCAATTATGAGTTCCTCCATTACTACACTTGTTTCTGTGTCAAGATTGTGAAAATTATAGTCTTTCTTTCATTAGCTGAGATGGCGGTAATATGTAGTATTCTTGCGAGGAAAAAGACCCCTTTTTGGAAAGAACAACCTTTAAAAACATTGTCTGTTTCTCATCTGCCTTCTTTTTGTTTCCTCTGAAGTCAACAGCAGCTTCTGTATGTGATTTATTTTTATTTTATTCTGTTAAAAGCAATACAATATTTGGAAAAACTTCCATTAAAGAGCAATTATAGTGCTAATATACTATCTGATGAAAAAATTCAAAGTATGTAGAAACAAAAAAAAAGGAAGAAGTCTAAAATCTTCTTATAATGATCAGAAGATGTGATTTTTGAGAGAAATACCTTTTGGATATTTCAGTGGTAAGGTAACATGAATAATAAGGAATACAATTCGCATGAAAATGTTTTTTTTTTTAACATGTAATAACACTATTTATCCTGAGAGGGAGCTCTGAGCTTATTTTAGAGCTCTAATGTCACTGTGGCTGGCATTGCCTCATTATATAATTACATCCAGCTGATTTCTTTGCAGCAATCTGGACACTTGTTAAATAACTAAAAACACAAAATGACAAAATGATAGAACTCCTCCTTTCCTCCCTTCCCCCTACCATATATTAAGGCTGCCTTTGTCTAGCTCTTGTGTTTATCTTTGCCAAATGCTTGTGATTCTTTCTCAGCCTAGAAATTCCCCTCAAGAAAGTTAGTTTCAGCTTGTTTTACCTATTTTTTTCCAGAAAAACTGAGGAATATAGTTACATCACCCTTTTTCATTTGTAAAATGGTTGGTTACTTGAGCATAATCATATCCTTAGTATTATTGTTGGCATCTGTTCATCTGTTGTCTTAATTTGTATTTAAATATGTTGCATGGTAGCAAGCCACGCATTTCTTGTCCTCCACTGTATCTGGAGTCACATTCAGTTAAGGATTGTCCTTAGTATTTTGACTTGGCCAGAGAGTAAACCCACTTGGCCACAGAAGTAAATTTGGACTTCAGTGACGTTTCAAAGCTCAGTGACATTTGGAACTACAAGTTTAATTCTGGTCCAATGCTGGTTTTAATTTTACTTTGTTTATTATTGCTAATCTAATAAACGTGTTTCTGATGCCATGAATGTGATTGTCTCTGATACCACCAACTTTATTCTTAACTTCGTGTTAAGAATATTAAGAAACTTTTTGGCAAGAATGGCTTGAAACAAATTTCACTTATAATTTCAACTGCAAGATTTGTTTTAATGGCCACAGGCTGAAACTTCACCCAGATAAACGACCTCTCTTTGTTTACAGTTGGTCAAGGAGTTACATCCACTGTTTGTATGCCATACAGTTGACATTTTAGGTGATATTTCTTTTTTATATATTTCTGTTTTGAAAACAAAAATTCCTGTAATAAGTTTTCATACATATCTATCATGTGGTGAAGGTTATTATAAGCATACTTCTTGTCTGGTATGCCTACCACAAACTGCAGCATGTCTTCATAGGGAGACTACTCAAAGACATAGACGATTAAAAGGAGAACGCTGAAATAAGTGTAAGGACAAGAAAATAAAAGGGAGAAAGTGCTCTCTGGAGGCTAGTAGCATGTCAGCTAATAAAAACCATACTTTAATACTTCAATACATTTTATTTTAAATATTAAATTTAATTTTATTTGGATGTAGCATAAATTGAGTGATGGCAATTGTTGGATATAAGAGGCCTCAATATGTCAGTCTTTTGTATTCAAGCAGAGATAGTATGGATGGTCATCACTGAAGAACTTCTGATCAGAACAAATGGTTCTAGAGAAATGGTGTCATGGTTTTATAATTTCTGTTATCAGTATTCCACATCATAACATCATGTAGTGCACTGGGAGTTAACGAGTTAATGTTTCAGTTCCATGGATTGTTGATAGTTCCAGGTATGCCTTTTTCAGAAGAGGAGAAGAACTACAGATCCCAGGAGACTTCATTATTCTGTTTCCGTTTTCCAGTCAGTGGGAAAGATAAAACTGTTTGGGAGTCTCAAGGCTGCCTCTTCTTTTTCTGCTTGTCTTTGCGGTGCACGCTCCCTAGCTGTCTCATCTTGAGCATTAGAGTAAAGTCTTCAGTTTTGGACACACTCTCTCTCATTTTATTCAATTTATTAGCTTCAATTCAAATTATATTGTATTATATTGTGTTATCTTGTGTTCTGTTATCATATTTAGTAAATTAGTTTTCTTCCTTAGCTCATTGCTACTGTTTTGTTTTTAAGCCCATCTCACGGGCATGGGTCCCTGGGTCCCTCTACCCCATTAGTCACAGAAACAGGCTGAACCAGGCCAGAATCGTGACATTTGTTGGTGCGTTGGCCAGGAAAGGTGTACTTTTAAAATGAACCTTTCTGTATTCTCAGAGAGCTTTGTTAGAAAGCTTATCAGTTTTGTTAGAAAGCTTATCATGTCGAAAGCAATGGGTGATGGAATACTTAAGCACTGGGAGAAACATTTGGCAGAAGCCACCTGGTTGGTCAGTACTCAAGGATCTACATAATGTAGAGAGAGATAAGGTCCCTGTAGTACATGTAAAGAGCATGTTGGGAAAAGCGGTTTGGGTTTTTCCAGCTTCTGGGAAGGGCAAACCTCTCTTTGGAACTGTTTTTGCTCAGAGACTTGGTCCACTTGGTGGGTGATGCAGAAAAATTGGGTTGTTCAATGTGTACCGCAAGGGAATTTGATGCTGGGAGACTGCAGTCAATAATTCCATGTATACGTATGTATATATATGTATGTGTGTAATGCATGTTAATTATTGTTTGTATATATATTAACCATGATGTAGTGATGAGGAATAAGAGGTGGAACATCATGGTTTTCATATTAAGACTCTGTTGTGTTACTGAAGTGCTCTGGTTTTCTCAGGAGACATTTAATTCCAAGGTTCTGTTATGTTTAGGTTTTTAAATGATGTTTGTCATCATAGCTCTGGGATTAGCAGCATATGAAGAAATGTGACAAGTATCTGTCATATGGTGCTTATTCTCTCATCCTTTCCCCACAGAAGAAGCATATGCAATGGAACATCTTGTTTTGCTTGAGTTTTTATTTTAAAATCCAAAGTTGCTGTCTGCTTATTTTAGGGATATCAGTGTTAGAGAAATGTATGTTGCTTTGGGAGTGGAATAGAACAGGCTTTGTGATGGTCCTTATTCTTTGTGGAAGTTTACTGCATTCATTTGGATAAGCTTTTGAGAAGGATCTATGTTCTGCAGGCATGGTCATGTATTACTGAGTTCCACTCATTTAGGGAAGTGTAACTGTTGGTAACAGCCTTCTTAGAGTCTATGCTGTTTTTTTATGTATTCTACATCTACAGTGTTGAGGTAATGAGTATATGATAAAAGTAGCATGTGAATATGCTTGAGATAGCTCTGTGTGAGCTACCTCAGAGCCTTTGGAACAAATATAACTTCTGAATACGCTTTAAAAATCAGTTAAAAACCAGAAAACATTTTTGGTGTGCTTGTAGTTAGGAAACTGAGAGAATTCTGCTAAAGACTTTCTTTGGGACCCTGAAAGAATCAAACTTGGAATGAAGTTCTTCATTCCCAGACAGTCTTTGGCCTAATATTCACACAGAAGGATCAGAAGAGGAGAGTATTTTATACATAAATAAACCAAATATATTGGTTTATATTCTTAGGTAGGCAAAATTTTCTGTTGATACCGATCTTACTTGTCTTCTCTGTTGTAGTGTGATCTTAAGGTAAGAAAAGTTTTGCAGTGTGATGGGAAGTAACATTGAAGAGTGCTTTACTGTACTCGTGGTAATTATGTCTATAAAATTGCAATCCAACCTTGTAAATCATTGTATGATGACTCATAAGCGGTGGTAAATTGTTGTAACAGGTCTTTGGTGAGTTGGTATTTGTAGAGCAGGCCTATGATTAGTGCAAGATGCAGAAAATGTACTCACATAGACGTAGTTTCTTTAAGTCAAAAGGAAAGAATTTCTGGCATTTGCATGATTATGAGATCAGGCCTGTAATGACTATAGTAAGAAGGTACTGGTGTTTTAATTTATTTCAACTATGTGGAAATATTTTTAGTAAATTTAAATTTTACAAATGTTTTCTTTCTGGCTGTGATGAGTGGAATGTTCTCTCCTTGCACTTAAGGTTCTCCAAACTATACAGTGCCTCTGTCAGCTAAATAAGTGTGCTCATGCACTGCTTCTTTGAGGATGACAGAATCTGCTGCACAGAAATAGCCCATTTGAAAACAAGGAGCTCTTTCTCTCAATAACGATTCTTGGTGTGTTAGATAACCACTTAATTGCCATCTGAAAGAAAGATTGAAAAATATGTATAATCTGTATATATCTCCAATCTTACAATACAAATGGGATTTAAACCAAAAAACATCTCTTGCAACGTGGAAGTGGAGTACTAAAATATTAGTACAGTTCACCCACTGTGTAAATTAAAACTTGCTAATATTCTCAAAAGCAAAATTTTCTGAGGAATTTCAAGTGTAAAGAGCACCTGGAAATGTGTGCAAGTATTATGACTAAAGATGCCTGATTTACAAGCAATTGTAAAAGTAAAGAGCTGTGAGCATACTGACGGCTCCCTGCTTCTTTATATGTCTGATTCCATTCAAAAGTTTCTGAGGATGCTCAGACTTTTGATCTTGGAAACATCCATGAACTGTATCTCGCTCATAGGATTTACAGATGTTAATACAGCTACTTACATGAGTAAGAACAGAATTTGAATAACTTTTGAGGAATCAGTGGCTAGATATTATTGTGAAATATGAACTATTAACTAATTAATGTTCGCTAATGAATGGTGAAATGCTGCTGCAGATGCTTATGGACAGTCTCGTAAATTTGCTATGGCTAATCATGCAGTAATGCTACTAATACACTTAGTTGTCTTCAAATTTGGACCCTGATCTTCAGTATAGTGTTAATTTAATACAATTTTATTTCAGGCTTCTGACAGCTTAATGTTCAAACCAATCAATGTTTAAAAAGCACTCTTAAAAAGTGTCTGTTTCATTTTGCTCTCTGGGAGAAAGAAAGCACAATGAAAGGAAAACACATCTATAGAAACAGCTTAGTAAGACCTTTCATAAATATTCGTGTGCAATTTTCAGCTGCTGGCTTGATTACTAAAGAGCCAAGATGAAATCTATGAAGCATTCATTGGTGAAAACATTAAAGAGCCAAAGATGTCTTTCAGATCCTTTTCATATACTATAGATTCACTTGGTAGACGATATATGCTAGCATACACCTATGAACATGACACTTTGTTTGAAATTTGTGCTTAGCATTGCTGTGTGCCACGTGTCATTTTGCCTGTCTGACTTTCATTTCCCTGGAATCAAAAATAAATAGTGAGATTGGGTCAAATCCAGAAAAATTCCATTACTAGGCCTGAATAAGGAGGACCTGAGTACAAGAGGTATATGGAGATGATGTATTTAAAGATGGCATAGTTGGAGGCATGTTGACTCACTGAGGAGAGTGTTACACCTCCTTCCGTATGGGGCAGCGTACTAATGCAATTTTGTATGTATTTCCTGTTTTGCTGACCAAGCCTATCATGCTGTGGCAGGTGTGTGAGCTTCTGGCAAATACCCAAAGATGTCTTGTGCATCTATCTCTTCTTTCTGGTCCCAAATTTACATTTGGTTTCCTTTCTTATAGTCATTTAATTATGCTCTGGGATCTGTGGTAGTTCTGCAACCTGTTACAATGGGAATATGGCCCTCTATACTTCCCTTCTTACTGCTTTGCAGAGTGGCACTGATGATCTGCATATAACAAGTTCTGCAGTTCCAACTTCCCTCATGATATTAGTGATATGAAGGAGGTTCTTAAAAATCACAGTCTTGCATGAGGATGTTTAGATCTTCAGAAAAATAGTATAGATACAAAGAGGGCTACTTTTTATTCCCATCATTAATTTCTAGTACTTAATTCACAATAAAAATTCTTTGGAACCAAGGGGAAAAAATCAGCATACTTTAGGGTTCCCAAAGTTATATATATTCTTTTCTTGTGTGTGTGTGAAGGCTATGATATGCAGACGGTAGGTGACTTCATGCAGAATTCAAGAGCAATCACTGTGATGAAGAAAGACTGTCTCATGACTGGGATTATTACAAACATTTCACAACTAGCATTTAAATGTTAGGTTTTAGGTGTGTTGGAGTGTGCCAAATGTGTGCTAAGTCCATATATGAAAGTGTAAGATAACTACTTAAGAAAAGATTTGAGTCTGGAATGGCTCATTGTCACTGAAAAGTTGTCCTAGACACCTGCATGGTGTTCCTCTTCAATTTGCAATCCTGGAACTATAGGGAAAAAAAAAAACAACCCAAAAACCTTAAGATATTTATAAAATAATAAATACAGTGTTATGAAATGGGCCTCATTATATAATGCCACATATTTCTAAGTATCTCAAACATGTTACATGCTATTGCCATTTCAATGGATTTCTTACGCACCCAAAATATAACTGAAGTTAATGGAAATCTGTAATGTTAAAAGTGCGGACAGAAACGACAAAGTTTGGTTTGATTTACACAAGCATAAATGCAAAATGACCCCACTATCATTAAAGGAATTGTACTAGATTTACAGTAGTGGAAAGGAGAAAAGAAACTGGCTCCGAATAAGCACTTCAGCAGTAAAGTGCATCCATTTTTAAGGTGAAAAAGTACAGCAGTAAGAGATAAGAGAAAACTATGAGGATTCGATCTGGCAGGGCCACGAGTTGTCCTGTGTAGGCTGGCTTTCACAACACCCATTTCTGGTAGGAATTTTAAAAGGTTGAACACAAGTGTTACCTGTCCAAAATGTGCCAAGTGAAGGAAGAAACAAAACCTACAGTAGCGCAAGCTATCCCCACTGTATTGCTTAAACCACAGGTATCTATGGTATAATCTGTAGAACTATACTGCATTTTTAAAGTACACAAGTGACAAAAAGTTCTTTTTTCTTATAATCCGTTTTAAATGAAATCAATGGCAATCCTTCTTGGGAACTGAAGGAGCACTGCAACTTCACCTTGATCTTCACCTTGTTTAAAATTGTTTGGAGGCAAAAAAGTTCTGTCATAGGATGGTACAAGGAGTCTTAAATAGTGAAGTCTCTGATTATTATTTGACATCACTTCTGGTCTTTGCCTGGGCTTGTAATCTTCCAGTTTTATGCATGTGGGAGAACTGTAAGCTTGTGGAAAAAATGGAAACATTTTTTTTCATGGAGATCAGAGTCAGATTCTGAGAGCAAGATCTTGAAAAATACACAACTCCATCTTCCTACTATGGATTTAATTTTAAATGATTGCCTTTATACAGAGATCAATGAAAGTACTGGTAAAAACAGTATTATAGTAGTCTGGCTGGCACTCCACCATTGTTCCGGTAGGTACAACCATCCGGAGCAGACACTTCCAGGATTGATAGTAAACTTCAGTCGTTCAATACGGCTGGCAATACCAGTCCGTCTTTAGTGAAGGGCCCTATTAATAGCCAGGTAAAAGCATTTGTGTATTAGAAGATTCCAGTTATGGTCATACTTTGTCAGGAAGATGTCAGTGTTCTATCTCATCATGCTACTAATGATTGCTAATATAGTATTACAGGATAATAGATGAGGAGGTATGGGTTACAAAGTTATATCACAAAAAGTTTGATTGATTCATGGTTATAAGCTTTCATGGCTTGTTAAAACATCAAAACCCACAGATTGATTTTTGTTTTAACAATCAATTCTCTCTATGTTTCTTAGCATGCAGTCAAGAGTTAAATTTTTGTAACTATAAATATTGAGAAAAATATTATGACACAAGCGGGAAGATTTATTACATTGTGATGGCAGAGCTGAAAGGATGTATACACTATACGGCTGAAATGTCAAGATGCAAAGGTTGATTAGTAAGAACGAATTTGTTTTACAAAGAGGAAACTCATCTCTATGTTCATCACCTGATATGCAGCAGGAATTCATCTGCACAAATGTTTATATTCACAAAGATGGTCTGATATCAAACCTCATAGGATAACATTTGAGTCTGTATTGGGAATACTTACAGTATCTGTGCTGAAGCTACAGCAGTACACAGGTAACTGTCACAGTGAAAGCTGTGCAACTTCTCAACTATTCATCATGGCTTCTAAGAAGCAGCAAATGACTCTCGGCTTTCTATTACACATTTACCCAAAAGATGAGGTTCCAAACTGGGAATTGTTTTAAGGGAAAGAGAGCAATTCACCTGTGCTTCTCACATGACTGGAAGGAGTGGAGTCCCTGGGCTTATTTAAGGGCTAGCCTCCAAAGGGAGAACATCTCCTGGATGAAGGTCACTTCCTGAGAAGGAGTGCTCTATAGCTATAGCTAACTCCTCCTCCTTGCCCTTTTTGAAGACTAGAGTGACACTGGTTTTTCTCCAGTCTTCAGGCTTCTCTCCTGCTCTCTGTGACCTTTCAAAGGTGATAGAGGGTGGACTGGTAATTACTTCTGGCAGTTCCCTCAGCACTCATGGCTGCATACCAACAGGGCCTGTGGACTTGTGTGTGTTGAGTTAGCCTAGAGGATCTCTGAGCAGATCTCTTTGACCAAAGGGAAGTCTTCCTTTCCCCAGACTCTCTTATTTTCAGTATCTGGGACTCCTGAGGGATAGTGTTAGAAGTAAAGACTGAAGCAAAGGAGTTCAGTAACTCTGCCTTCTTAGTGTCCTCCATTACGAGGGTATTCAGCTCACTCGGCAGCAGACCCACATTTTCCCTAGTTTTCCCCTTGCTATTTACATACTTAAAGAAGCCTTTCTTGTTATCCTTGACCTCCCTCACCAGATGTAATTCCAAGTGGGCCTTAACCTATAAGAATATGTCTTCAGTGCAGCTGCATGCAGTAGGTGAAGTACAGCAGCAAGTTGAGTTGTGAGATGTGGCAGGTGTGTCATGTTAAGTGACTCTGCACATTTATGGACCATTGCAATTGTGTAGTGAATGTCCCGTTCCTTTAACTTCTCCTAAAATGGAACAGAAGAGTAGCACATATTTGTCCAGTTTATAAATGCTAAGATGACTCTATAATTTGCAGTTCTCATATCTTCTCTCTTAAACCGTTTTGATTAGAAAAAAACCCTTGCATTATGTCAAGTTAACAGAACACTTTTAAAAAGAATTAATAATAGGCTAATGCAAGATATCAAAATCTACTTTTGCATAGGGAAAGATTAATTTGGAAGATTTATTTTCAGTGGATTTCCCCAGAGATCTAGGCTTGTTTTGACACTAATATTTTTGTCAAAAAAATAGACAATGATGAAAAGTATTAGCTGCTAAAATCCGTAGATGAAACAAATGTCAGTGAGTTACTAATGGAAAGTGAGTTAGTAAGGAAAAAGCCCAACTGTTAAATGGATCTTGGTGACCTAGCAACAAGGTCACAAACTAATAATCATACTGTTGTTTCCAAATGCATGTTGGTATTACTATAGATACTGTATTATGGATACAGTATTTCTCTCTATTTATACTATAGATATACCACAGAATTACTGCTGACCTTCTTAATTTCTACTTATAGTATTTCTTGCAAGAAATACTGTGGCAGTAATTCTGTGTTAGAAGAATGTAGTACCTTATGAATACTTAGTTCAATATGAGCTGTCAGTGGAGTAGTTACAAGAGGCAAAGAGATCCTCAGATATATTTAAGAATGAAATTGTCAAAGTGAAGAAGCACAAAAAGACACTGGCAAGATTGCTAATAAGATTGTGTTGTGAGTACCCTTCAAGAGGTAGGTGTGGAAGTAAGAGGTCAGATAAAAGGCATAAAAATTATGCTAAGAAAAGAAGTCTTATTCTTCCAAGAAAGAAGCAAGGAGTTCTATTTACACAGCTCTGTAAAGATAAGGTCAAGAACCACACAGATACCTGCTGAGGGGGGGGGAGAAAAAAAAGTGATAATTGGGCTTTTCTGCCCTGCTGACAAAGCATAACAAGATCAAATGACTCGAGGCTGTGAGAATAATTAGATGAACGAATTGCTTGCCACTTGAAATGGAAGATTCACCATTATATAGATTTTTAGGAAAGGAAACTAGGTCTGTTGTATTCAGCTTCAGTGAGAAATTGCAATACCTCTGTGTTTACAGGCAGAGGAAATATAGGGATTGTACTGCATTACTGGAGGTTTCCCATTATTTGTTCTGTCCTTCAGGTTTGTAAACCTGAGTTTTTCCTTTCTTTTGTGGGTTAATAGCAAGCACTGGCGTGCTTTCATTGCTCTCTGTGGTCTTGTGACACAGACAGCTCTGTACTGGGGCAGTAATTATAAAGACTTCTCAGTTCTTCAGGTCTTCAGCCAGTTAAGAAGGAATTTCCCTGGACAACCAGCTAAGTATACAGACCCAAGGATTTTGTTTGTTTGCAGCTTTCTGTAGGGAAGGAGAGGCTGGTCATAACTAGATGTGGAGCACAGATAACGTGAGCCACTGTTCTGAGTTGAAAAGAATCATAGAATCATAGAATGGCTTGGGTTGAAAAGGACCTCAAAGATCATCGA
>NC_034413.1:49903227-49927281 GCF_002078875.1 Numida meleagris
GGAGGCAGCAGACTTCCCTGTGTAGAGGGTCAGGTCTACATATTGGGCCTTCCACTCCCTTCAGCACCGAGTCACCAATAACAATGACCCATCTCTTGTTCTTTGCTGAGGAGGTTTTAATGTGAGGGGTAGCCCTGCTGGGCTTTGGAGACACCTCCGAGTGGGGAGAACCACCATCACCACTGTCCAGCTGTTCCCGCAGAGCACTGTACCTGTTCTGCAGGGGGAGCTGAGGAGGGAGGGGAATCACCGGGCGGGTGCGCCTGCACCGCAGGGCCGCAGCTGGCTGCCTCGATCTCAAGGACGGCAGGGACTGGCACCACCGATCAATCTCCTGCTCACATTCCCTTATACTCCTCAACCTCTCCACTTCTTCCTTCAGATCAGCCACCAGGCTAAGTAAATCATTTAGCTGGTCGCATCTGACACACACGCTTTCTCCATCACTCTGCAGTGCAAGGGCCAAGCTCAAGCACTCACCGCAGCCAAAAACCTGAGTACTAACATGTTGCTGCGGGACCTCCATCTGGGTCTCCTCATTTTTCTTGGCAGCAGCCATCCTTTTATCTGTGCATGGGACCTCAGTCTGGGTCCCCGCATTTTTCCTAGAAATAGCCTTCCGCTGCGGGGCAGCCATGGCAAACCAGCCGACCCTAGCACAGTGTAGGGCAACCTTAACGAGGTGCAACTGGTCCGGTCCTCCCGGTTGCCTGTAGTGCCGGCTCCGCCCTGACGGCGTTACCAGTCTGATAACAGGTGCCCCTGCACTAACCACTCCCAATACAGTGATATAACAGGCCTCTTCACACCCAATACAGCGGTATAACAGGCCTCTTCACACCCAATACAGCGGTATAACAGGCCTCCACACTGTGTAGTCACGTGCACGAGTGGCTTACTGTTTCGGCGCGTTTGAACGGCCTCTGTAGTACGTGCACTCCAACACCCCCGCAGCGACCGCTGCCCTCCCTGAGGTCTTTTATAAGGCAAGGGGCGTGGACGCCGTTGCCCTGGCAACGCCCACGTCACGTCAGCCGCTCTCGCGAGAGCTGCCGGGCCGCTCCGTTAGCTCGGGGGTCCCCGCGTAAAGGAATCGATCCAAAAACCCCCCTGTACCTCGCTTCAGTCGCTGCGGTTCTGGCTGGGGACAGTGCCGAACAGCTAACCTCGGCGATCAAGAAGAAAAACTTCTTAGAGGTGGTTGGCTTGTCCTGCTCATGTTCTCAGACTAATTGCTGTATGGGAGAGCATACACCTGGAACCTAGATGGGGAAGTCCCTCAGTATTGTTGGCTGGAGTTCATTTGTTGAGATCACTTGGGCATATCATCTCATCCTTTTCCTGCTGATGTTGAAGTTTTGCCTATTAGACTCTTATTTGCTCTCCTCTGCTTTCTGCCTCTGCAAGTAATTATTTAAAACCCCAAATATTTTAACTTGAAATGCTGGGAATTGATGTGGACTGTCTGAATAAAACATTATGTTTTCTGATTAACATATGGTCAACTGGAAGCATGACATTTTAAAATTTAGTATTTAATGGCTGTTATTTAGGGGCGTCTCCTCAAGAGTAGTAGGACTGCGGTCCCATTTTATTCTTAAGTTGTCACTCAAGATGCTCTTACAACTCTAATGATTGTTGTTGACTAAATGCCTCTGAAAGTCCTGAGTTCTTCTCATGGAAACTGTCGGCTCTGTTTACTTGGTGAGAGGCGTTAATAAAGGCAGGTATCAAACTTCTGCTTGTCAGAATGAATTGCAGATGGCATCTGAGGAAACGTGGAGAAAGGGGAGCTGGTGTGCACATGCTATGGCAACACAGCGTGCCAAGGAAAAATTACTTTGGTCACTGTACGTCATCAGTATGTGAGGTAGAGTGGCCCAGGGTAGCTTCATCACATCCTCCAGCTTTACTGTGAAGGAATACAAAATATATTGGTTTGCAGTCTGAAGACTGAATGAAGAGTGTACTGCTTCATGAGAGGTTCATGTAGCACTGTTTCCTAAGGTATGATACATTCTAGTACGCTCCTTTTACTTTATAAGAGCTTTACTGCTTAACTAGTGTTAGTGATAATCCTGGTCTTTCTACAATGCCTTGATTTCCTTTAACAAATGCAATAAACGATGTAGTCACATTCAGCTTTGTCCAGAAAACCAAAGGTTTGTTTTAGAGTAGGCAAAGAGTAATTCAGGTGACTGCTGAACCATTCCATCTGTTGAAGCACAGAACCCAGCAACAGTAAAAAAAAAAAAAAAAAAAAAAAGATGACATTTGCAGTTTTTTTACCCTTTGTTTCCTTTCAACCTTGCATTACAAACAAGATCTCTTGTTAGATAATAGTAGTCCCCTGTGGCAGATCTTGGAAAAAAAATAGGTTTCTTTTTAACATTGAAGTGAAGGAAAAAAGTGAATGTTGTGTGCAGTATAGTGTCCATTCCTATTAGATAGGTAAAAACAGTGAAAGACACCCTAAGAAATCTGTAATTCTTCTCTAAGATGTTACCCTGAGGTGTGAGATTGGCTGGTTGTTACAAACCGGTCCCCTGTTTCTCTGTAACGAACTGGGCTGATTTAATAGTAAAACACTGTTTATTTTGCTCAAACTTCTGAAACTCATTTTCAGATGCTTTTGGTTAATATCTACCGTAAGGTATTTTGTTAACACTACAGGTAGCAGACTGAGTATCATTTTATCTCTCTCACTGTATCCACGTGAACAAGGCTATTCGTGCAGGGCAGTGTTATCTGTTACTCTTTCAGTACTGTTATTTGCAACATTACACTCTTTCTTCAGAAAACAGTGCCCACTGTTTGTTATAAACAAAAATGGGATTCCATTTACTAGAAATATAATAAGAATAGAAAGTAGTGTAGTAAATCTTTTGACATTATGAATTGTTAATAAATTAGTGAAAGTGAAAATCAGTTTTGTGAGGGATTTGCAAAGAGGAAAAGAACCACATCTGGCATGTTTCCCACAGAGCTACATGACTGATGCTAGTGCTAAAATACTTGTTAAGAAAACTGCTTGTCCTATTCAGTTGTAGCTCCAGAACCTGAGCCCCATGGTTATACAAAAATACTTGACCGCTTGTTTTGTATTGAGCAAACTCTTAGTAATTAATGAAAAATTAAAATGCTACTTTGGATAGTCTCTCTTACTAGTCCAGCCGTTAATTTAACCCTTTAAATGCATTTGTGGTTTTAATTGTTGTTTTGTTAACGGTGTCTAAATTTTTATCAGTGTTAAAAATCAAACCCTAAAAAACAAAAGTGAAACAGGCTGCTTAGGGTAAGGCATTTTATCACTGACATTCGCTAAGATTAGGACAGGCTTTTCAAACAAAAAAATGACAGTGAACTGAAAAATACCAATGTTTGGATTATTTATGTTGCTTCTCTGCCTCTATATCATTGCAATAAACTTCAGCTACAATGCAGATGTTTCATTGTGTGCAAATACTTTATAGAAAAACAGCAAGACTTCTGCTCAGCAAATAAGATAAGCTTTCCTGAAATGCTTCTGATTTTACACTGCTTCCTTGTGTTTCATTGATAAAAATATTTTAATTTCTTGAATTTGTAATGAATTTTTTTGTTTGAAATTCAACATAGAGAGGAAAAGAAAGCATCACATAAAAATGGAACAACTGAAAATGAAGAAATCTGAAATAGTTGAATGATTTTTGGGGTTAACTTAAAGTTCTATTTTTTCCTTTTCTTTCTTGGTATTGGCAAAAAAAATATATATATACTTTTGCTTTACCTGAACTTTTTCTCTCTTTTTTCCCTTTACTTTTTTTTGCTCCAGAGTGCACGGTTTTCACAGCTCTTGCCCTTTTGTTTAGGCCCAAGCTTCAGCTGGATCTTTCCACAAACCGCCCCGGGTATTTGTCCCACTTTACTTTGACAGAAAATATCAAACCGCATTTCTAGTATTCCTAAATTAATTATACTTCTCAGGCTTAAAGTACTGTGACAGATCAAAAAATGGTAGCAGAAAACTAGTTCCATCAAAAAATATAAAAAAAGTAAGTTCAGTAAGATGGTGTAATTAATCTTGCAATAAAAATAATTGTTTACAGTTAAAATTAATGTAACATGCATTCCTCAGCAGATAATAAATTATGGGTTTTCTCATTAGCATTTGAATTGATTTCCTCTAATTTGCGAGGAACACATGAGCATGTGACTAGATTAAGTTTAATTGGACTACAGCTGGTGCTGATTGTGTGTGGATAGTGGGGGGGGGGGATTCTGACTGATTTGGCATCTTCCTGCCTTGTGTACCATTGTCTGTTTCTTCCCTTTCTGCTTTTTGTGTACAGATTATAAGGCACTATGAGAAACACTAGAGAATAAAAATGGAGAATAAAAATGGAAAAGAATAATTTGTGCACAGAGAAAAATCCAAGGGAAGTACTCGTAGAAGGTCTGTGGTGTCAGCTAGTGAGTGTACTAAAAGCAAGAGAAATACTAATCTTGAGCTAAAATGCTTTGCAGTGTGACTTGCAGATGATACAGACATTATCAGAAGAGCAGTTGTGAATCTTATTATAGTAGTGTAAGGCTTTGCTGAGCGGCTGTCTGCTGCGTCCTCAGCACTGAATGTTACTGCTGTCATAGGAGAAAGTTGGTTACATCTTTATTATGCTCCAAAGCTCAGATCTTCATTTTACCTGAAGCAGTGAGTTGGAGCAGAAAAGCCAGGAGTACACAGCCTTTCTACTAACCTTTGTTGCATTGATGCTAAGCTGTGTGAGGTGATGAAATTTTAAATATTTCCAACCAGCATTACCAGCATTTCTCTGTCAGCCTAGCAAGCCCAGATTTCTTCCTCCAGTGAAGGCTATTAATAGGTGCCGACAGAAGGACATGAGATTAGGCCCAACATACGGTGATATTCCCCTCTCTGTTCTTCTAGCTACAATCTTTTAGCTAGAGAATCCAAGACTGTATTCAATACTTGAGTGACTCCTCCCACATTCACACAGTGATATAATGATGTTTTCTGTGTATGTGAGTATGTTTTCATTTTATCCCCCTCTATTCCTTTCTGAAGGCTGTAGATTCATAGGGAATATCATACTAGTTGATGTGACCGAGTGGAATAAAAACAGAGCTACAGAACCTAGAAGGATATAGAGAGCTATCTGTTGAGAAGAACATCATGAAGGTAGTGGATAACTTAGAGATTGTAGCGAATAATTTAGAGCTTTTTTTCTTGTCTTCTACTAAGACATTTTATGTATTAGGGAAACAGTTTGAAGAATTTATAGATGAGAAATTCAGTGCAGGAAGTTCTGAACTTGGAGCATATGGTAAGGTTGTTAATGGAAAGAAAAGGCTACAAGGTATAATGAAAAGGCAGATGCTAACAGTGAGCAATTTAATAACAAATTCAGATAGAGAGCCAGACTCACAGTGTAATTCAATTTAGGTCAGCAGTTGAGGAAACATATGAAGGATTAATTTGTTTCATGCTGTATAATCTTGGTTTTGATTCCACCCACCATCTTTTGTCTTCCAGGTGCTTTCTGTCACAGCTAGAGATGGAAAACCATGCTTATTTTCAGTTCATGCTGTATTCAAAACATGTAACACATGTGAGGGGAAGTAAAAACATGTTCTGCAAGTCCCATTTAAATGAAAATATTGTAACTAGTGAGTTTCTCGGTTAAATAGACTTGTTTTTCAAATATGTACTGAGAAGGCAGACAAAGTTATTCAAAGAGTGACTGGTAGACTGAGGACTTACATTCTTGGCATTTCTTTGGAGCTTCTTTCTTAAGCAAGGAGATCCACAGATAGATCAGATTAGAGTGAGGGAAAAGAAGAAAAAGATGATATAGGAGGGTAACCTTACCCCTCTAAATCAAGAAATTATGTGGAACATAATTGGAAATGTAGCACTTGTAACTTATGAGATATTTGGTGTTGTCCTGTGGACAGCAGAAACAAGAACACACACAAAACTCTGTGTTTTGTACATATATTTTTGTGTACTTTGTCCCTCATCCCTCCACTCCCCCCTCTCTTTTTTCTTCTGGAAAATTGATATCAACTTTTGAAATATGATCTTAAAATTATGTCTGAGACATTTTTCTGATGAGTGTATGAAATAATTAAAAAAATCATTCTCCCATATTGGAACAAATGAACACTCTAGAATTAATTTCCCCATGTGAGAGTCTGGACAGTAATAATGCAGTTGCTTTGAGAAACATGTAATGACATCCATTGCATCTATGAACACTGAGAAATGTAGTCCTACATTACAGCTCCAGCAACTGTACATTTGCACCACAGTGAGACGTGGACTTACCAGTAAAAAAAAAAAAAAAGACTACCTCCTTTGTAGGGACTGGCAGTGGCTGGGTTTTTCATGAGCTATTTTCTGCCAAATACTCATCAGACGCTTGGTGTTAGAGCCTGTGAGATCTAGGGAGGTTAGAGCACTCGATACTCTGGCTGCACACCAGTTTCTATCTGTTTCTTGGGACCAGAGCTGTTAAAGGAACATCTTGCAACAGGGAAAACATCTCCTTTTCAACCTTTACATTTCTTACTTAAACCTATGCATTTAACCGTATGTAGCAGTGTATTTATTTAAATTGTTTTAGTATTTTTCTGAAAGTAGTGCTTAGAAATTCATGCTTAGTGTATTCAAATGTCAAAGGCAAAAAGGCTCCTGTTTATGTGAGGTGTTTCAAAACTATTTTGAGCCCTGTGGGTGTGGTGTTTCCTGTGTATGCCAGGCAAGACAGTATTACCAGGCTAGGGATCAGCTGTCGGGGGAATGACTTTAGAAGCAAGGCAAGATTCAAAACAGGGGAGTAAACAGCAGTAATACTTTTGCATACTTTCCAGAGAAAGCCAACTGCTGGTACCATGCCTGCAATGAAAATATGTTCCTTGCTGTTTCACTTAAGAATGAAAAATAACAATGCCAAGCTTAAAAACAAAACAGAGCACCAGAAGAAATAGCTGGGGGGGAGGGGGAAGGAATGAGAGCACTTAACTACAAGTTTTATCAGACATGTTCTGTACTGTGGTTTTTGTATCCCTCTCATAACTTTTCCAGCTTTGAGGAAAAAGAATCCTTGCTGTAAAATGCAAACACCCATCTTACGTTTAAGCATTAATTTGGAGAAATGCTATTAAGTGCCCAGCTTCCTAACGTTATTAAAAATGCTTTGCAGGTTACTAAGGAACCTTCTGAAATCAAGGGCTCATACAGCTTCCAACCCTCACCATTTTTGTTTCTGTGCTCAATTTATATGCCTACATTCATGTAAATCTGAAGATTTTAACTAGTTTCTATTAGTCTCTTGTTTCAGTGACGCCCTCTGATCAAAGCATACAGTACAATTCAAATGCAGCAAACTGTGCTGTGCACCATTTCTAATTGGTGGGGCTGTCAGTACAGGATTTTAGCCTGCCCAGAACTTTCAATCTTCTATGCTTTATGTGCATTAAATCTTTCACCATCTACAAAATGCCTTCCTCCCCCCCACCCCTTACTTTGTGCTGTAGGAGAGCTATAGTCCGTAACCTTTGTTTTCAGTTTTATCATGAATTGAAATATATGCACACTTAAATTTTCCTAATAAATAAAGTGCTATGTTGTTCTAAAGCTGCCTTTTCACCTCATTACAGCTCAGCGGAGTGGAGAGTGATGTCATGGTTGACCCAGCACCAGCATGCCCATAAATGATACAGTATGTTCCCCCCTTTACTTCCTGGCTAAAGCACTGGGAAGGAGCTTAATATGAAATTCATGCTGTGATGACAGATTTAAAAGTTGCTACAGACTGTAACAGACAGCAACTGCATTTTGCAGACATACATGACACATACCACTCTCTTGTATTTTTAAGTGATGACATTTTCAGTTTAAAGAGTTATGTTTCTATTGCGTATTATGGCTGTCTGTCTACAAAATTAGGCGGGAGGAGGAAAGGAAAGGACAGGACAGAGAAAACACTGAACTTGATATAGAGCTCTGCTTGGAGAATATGTCAAATATTAATCAGTGGTTGGAGGAGCGGCACGCACTCTTCAAGCACACTGCATTTCTGCACTGTGCCTTTTGGGGGATTTCAGCTGCTTGGAGGCAGACAAAGTGGTTGTACTTCATATGCTGAAATGGGCCCCTCACACTTTTAACAAGGAGACTCTGAAAACTCAAACGGTGCTAAATTGTAAATCTGCAAGCAGGAAACTATAACATGCCAAACTTGAGACACCCTTCTTTGGCTGGGCTTTCCAAGCAATTAAATAAATAGCCATCATGTGGTGTCTCCAGGGCAATAAAACATGCCACTGAGGAGAATTTACAGGAATGGGCTGGCAAGGCTTTTGCCTGGTAGGGAGCTCTGATGATCTCCACTTACATCGGTGTCTGTGGTGGAGAATCTTCCCATGAAAGTAAAGCTTGATTGTAAATACGAGCACTGGTTTTTAACCTTGGCATCTTCCTTAACCCTCCACTAGCTGTCCTTTTCTGCACCTACTTAGCATTGCACCATACGTGACAAGTAAATAGTCACTCAGATTGAAATAAAGCACGTACTTATGCAAATAAGTAAGAATGGATTACTGGTGTTACACTGGATCAGCAAACAAAATCACACTGGCCTTTTATTTCAAGGCATTTCATACTCTTAATGAAGTTTATGCTAAATAAGCAACCTCTTGCACTGGGAAAAATATCCATTAATTTCCTTCAGGATTCTTAGATGCCTCAGATGACTCTGAAATCAAAGTTTCAGAAAACCCAAAGAATACCCTAGAGAGCCCCTCTGAGTTCTGTTCTAAGATACATATGCGCAGAAACAGGATTTCATGATTTTTGTTTGTTTGTTTGTTTGTTGTTTAATTGCTGAGCACTCTTAAGCCAGAGTTGAGGGAAAGTAACTCATTGCAGAATTATGTCTCTAGCATGGTAAGAATGCCCAGTCACAAGAGACATGATCAATAAAGCTTATGGTTTATGTCCCTCAATATTGAGTTTCCACATTTTGATTTAAGGAGTTCCCAGTAACATAGCCCATGGGGGCTAAATTTTCCTGCTCTGCGTGAATGAAATGCTACCATTCTGTTCAATATGCAGGTTATTTATCATTTGGAGTCCTCACCATATTACTAAAGCCAAATTCCTTCATAGAAAGAGGCCATTCTTACAAGGGAGTATAACACCTTCAGTGTTATGTCAGTTCCAGTAAGATATCTGATAGCAAAGAACAAAGCAACTCAAATTAAATCAAAGCACAATCAAACCCTGAACCTTGCTGAATTTTTTTTTTTTTTGGTCTGCCAAACAAGACTTTGTCTTTCAAAGGAACTGTGGAATTTTTGGCCTTTTAAAAATCATTAATTGCTGGGAATCTCATCAAAAGATGAACTATATGAGATTTTCACCTTTGCTCCTCAGCTGAATTTGAGTACAGAAAGGCTGCTAAAACATGTCTACGTATAAAGATCCATTTCTTGAACAGAGAACCTGATGTGATATTTCAGTTAAATGACCTGTCTTTCAGTATATCCTGCAAACTGGAGTTTACATGTCTGAGGGCGGAGTAAAATCTTTGAAAAGACCTAAATGCTTGACTATGGTTTTCAAGAGGTATCACGCTATTTTTCCCATAGATAGCAGAGTGAGTTGTTTTCTGTCCTGTTCTACAGGTGCCAAACCAGTACAAGTGACTTTTTAAATCTCTGTTCAGTTCAGATTCTCACATCTATATCAATTTATCTTTGTCTCTTTCAGAGCCTCACCTAGCTGAGTGGCTCTCATTTGTCCCCTGACCTTTGACTGCTACTAGTTATTTATAATATAGGATAAAGAGTGGAAATTGCCATGAGAAAGTTATCTTTCTCCATCAGTCTTTTCAGGAATTGAGCCTGGTTGCTGCAGAAAATGTGTGGATATTTTGTAAGTTTCTAGGTTTATTTTCATTCCAAATGGTGTTTTTAAAAATTACTGTTGCTTCAAAGAATATGAAAAAATATTATGTAGGGAAAACGTATCGTCTTTGTATTTTTGTCAGCTAGGGATACATTACAGAATTCATGCAGATTTTCTTCACAACAGAAAAAAATATTTTGACACTGAGGTGCCATATTTTGAAAACTACTATTTTAAAGTGAAAATTATTACATTACCATCATTTTACTGGTTTTGTCATTTTACAGCACACAGAGGACAGATACTAATTTTTCAAAGTTAAGATATTTTAAAATGAAACAAAGCTGATGCATGAAATGTAGGGAATTAGAAAATGCTTAAAACTAGCAGCCTGTTTTCCAAGCCTGGAGCATAGATTAGCAGCATGTGAAAGGGAAGTCACCAGGGATGAAGTATTGACCAAGCTACTAGGTCCTTGTCAAATGAAAGTGTAGCAAACTAGAATGTTATTAATCACCAGTTCTTGTATGTTCTTTGATTTTTTTCCTAAGCAATATCATTAATTGCAAAATGTAATACTGTAAGTATAGTTCTGTTCAAAAAAGAAAAAAAAAAGATTGCTAATTCTTTCCCAATTTAGTTATATTTAGTCTGATTATTGCTAAAGAATAATAACAAAATCATTGCCTTTTCTATTTCCAAAATCTTCTCTGGATATCTGACACCAAAACTGTCATGAGTATGTTTTGGAAAATGTTTGTGTGAATTATCCCACCAGATCTTGCTGACAAAATGGACTGGCCTAAATGAGCACAGTTTTACATTTTATATTTGGAATGAACCCTCCCTATGCAGGTGGTAGCAGTAAGTTAGTAAAACTTAATACTGGAAAGAAAATAATATTCTTAAATATAATTTGTAACCGTTAACTCTACAGCACCAGGACCCAGTCTCTGACCAATTATATGCAATTCCATGAACTGAATATGATTGTACAAAATGTGATTAGTAACTCGTGTTTATTTGGAATATAAGATTAACTCCATATGGAAAAACCTTTCTTCTGTGAAGTGAACATTGCCCTCCTTTGCAGAAATGGGCATCTGTCTTTCAAATAATTAAGTTTGTTTGGATTTCAGCAAACACTGGAGTGATATTAGCTAACTTTGGTTACCACCTGAGTAGGTTAGGAGTTGTTGTGGAGGTGCCAGGTGAAAGGTAGAGGAAAGAGACACTGGCCTGAGAGCAGGAAGACTTAGACTTCTTTGTGTTTAAGGACAAAGAAATCTTTGAGAAAGGGTTGGGTTTCCAAAGTTTTCCAACAGAGTGATGAAAGAAAATGTAGCTTCCAAGTCTAGATTTTCTTCTGTGAATACAGATTTGGGAAGAGATGTGTAATGTGAAAGCCTACCTGTATTTGACAGTTTAAGAGCTGGAATGCATAGGATGAGGAGTTTGTAACTAGTCTAGTCAGTAGGTGGGTGTATCTACCGCTCTCTTTTCTTTTCCTTTTGATCTTCTAATTTGTTGCCGGTGACCAGCCCACTGTATTCAAGAGGTAACAAACTGCTGCATCATAAACTGCATGGGCCAGTTTAGGATTTGCAAACATGTGGAAGATGTGTCTTCTAGTGGCTCACATTAAACAGGTGAGCTCCCTGGCCTGCTCAGGTTAATCAGGAAAGATGAGAATTCTGAAGATGTTTGTACTAGGAAACACCCAATAAACACATCTCAAAACTTTGTGGATGTGTGTTTGAGTGTATATGTCCTTCTGGATTTAGTTATAGATAAACACATGAATACATTATATTATATTTTATGCAAAGTCAAATTACAATGATAGAGAGCAAAGGAGATTGAGATCAAACCTGATTAGCATAAAACTAAACATATATACATAAATGATCCTGTTTTCTTTGTTTAAGAGTTAACTGGAAACAAGTCTGTAATTAGTAAAACCAGTAGACTTACTTGGAATCAGTAGAGCAAATAGGTTCAGAATTCATGTGCATAATATATTAGATGTTCCCTTATGCTAAATGAGTCTTCATAACAATATTGTTAACTTCAGTAATAATAAGTGTTAAAATGTTATGATTATTCTTTAGAAAATAAATAAAGGTGCTGTGCAATAGCATTAAGCAGAATAAATGCAATTGCATATGCTGCATTTGGCTGTTTTGCTGCTTATATGTTGGCTGCAGAGCAGTAGTCCAGTGCTTGGCTGCTCAGAAAAAAGTGATATGAGGAGAAAACAGCGCACATAGTACCACCTGTATCAGCTTAGGGACAGGGATACTGCAGCCTGTGATAAGAAGCAATGAGCAGATATCAGAACAAGGGCTGGCCAGCAGAGCCTCTGCCAATAGTCAAGAGACAGAAGGAACCAGAATAGCCTGTTGCAGTGTCCCAGTCCTGCAGCAACACAGGAAAATGTTACTGTACGAAAACATTTTATCACTTGTGACTTTAAGCTGTAAAATACTCCTTGGAGTCTCCCATTGTACACTAGTTGTTTCTACTGTGATAGTTTGCAAATTTGGATGACAATTCTGTAAATCTTACTCATACAACTTGTCCTTAGAAACATAACTTATGTTCTTGGAGTCAATCAATGGTTACTCCAAAAGCAAATAACCAGTGATGTCATACACTGATAAAAATATTGTAAAGATATCTTAAACCAATATATCATTCAGGTATATATATTCATATATATATTCATTAAGGAAAAATGAATTTCTCCCTTTGCTTGTGTTTATTAAATGATTTGTTGTTCATATATGACATATATCTAGTGTCAGCAGTGCAACATTTCTACATAACTGTAAGCCTGTTACACTTAAAGGTATATTATTTCTTTTTTTTCCCCTCTGTGTTTCTCACAAGACACTGAAATGCTCTCTCTGATCTTCTTTAGTGAGTTGATACAGCCCTGAAAGTATGGCAAATTGACAGGAAAAATGCTGAAGTTAGGCATGCCAATCTCCTCCATTTTAGTGCAGAAGCGGTACAGCAGATTCACATGATGTGAGGATAAAGGCACGTTAACTGTGTTGTGATTGTTCCAGAGGTGTCTTGCATTACCAGTTTCCTTCCCGTCTGTAGGACAGTTGAAGTTGCAGTGCAAAGCCAATGATGATAAGGAGTTATGCTTTCCTCTTTGGCCAGTACAGCCTAATCATTAGGCACAGTCTCAGTTGCAGTGAAGTACGGCAGCCTATGTTTAACTTCAGGAATTCACTCATGAGAATGCAACTGAAAATTAACCGGTTGTTGTGATGTTTATGTCCTTCTTCACCTGTTGACAGCACTGTTTTTGAAGACTGAATGATGATATGAGTCTCACATTGACAGCAGGAGAAAACTAGATAAAGTTTTGGGAGATGGAGAAATACCCAAATTACACGGAGGAGGAATACATTACAGAATCGCAGAATGTTTGGGGTTAAAGTTACCTTAAAGATCAACTGGTTACACCCTCCTGCCATGAGTGTGATTGCCTCCCACCAGATCAGGCAGCCCAAGGCCCCATCCATCCAGCCTGGCCTTGAACACCTCCAGGGATGGGAAAACCACAGCTTCTCTGGGTAACCTGTTCCAGTGCTTTACCACCCTCTAACTAAAGAATTTCTTACTTATATCCAATCTCAATCTACTGTCTTTCAGTTGGAAACTGTTGCACTTTGTCCTATCACTACAAGCCTTGGATGAAGTTTTTTTCCATCTTTTTTTTAAGCTCTCCTGCACTAATATCTTGCTGGAACCTTCTCTTCTCTAAGCTAAACAACCCCAACTCTCTCAGTCTTTATTCATAGGAGATATCAGAGAAGAGATATCGGTACTACAAGCATCTCTTACTATTTTCAGTTCGCGTATAACAAAGAAAAGACAAACATGCTTCTCATTCCATTTGGAACGAATTCTTCACATTATTCTCCTAAAAAATTTCTTTTTTGTCTGTGTAAAGGCTACAAAAACTTCTTAATGACACAGCCTAGCGTGTTGAAAATTCAGCCTTATTGCTTTCTCGTGTTTCCCTGCTGGTCTATCAGTGTCAATCATCTCATCTTTGAAAGTGAACTGAATAAAATTGCTGTGTTTTACTGCATCTAGTACAGTGGGTCCAAATTCATGGTCTAGTTAATGTGAATATATAATAGCTAAAATTCATGTAAGTTAAAAAGCAAGATTCAAGTGCAGACTCAAACCAATGAATAGTAGTCATACCAAAAAGATCACAGAAAGTGCAGAAGAGATTAGGCTGAAGGCCTTATTGTACTTCAGGCATAGCTGTTGTAATATTTCTATGCTAAAGGTGAGCGCATTGTATATCTAATCCAAGTTTGTAATACGATAATGTAGAAAACCACATTACTGAAAATTTGGATGGCAGATGCAGAGGCTTTCGATCTATGTGGTGGTAGGAATTACTATCAAAGGATTAAAGGCCAAAATCTATTGATGTCATGTAGTAACATATTTCACTGATCATGCAATTGGAATGATCAGTGAAATAAATCAGATTAAAGGATGGAAGAAGATGACTATCAATGACAATGCAAAATGGTTTTTTTATGGTAAATACTGTTTACCTAATGGTGGGACACTTATTTTTAGGAAAAAAAAAAAAAGACTAAGCAACAGAAAACTGAAACTGTATCTCTTTAACATTTCATAGATTTCTTTACCTAATATATTTCATACAGAGCCACTGACCTTTGATAAATAAATCCCAAGATAAATTTGCCTAAGATATCTAGAAATGGGATATGGCTTAATTCTGCTATTTATAGCTAATCATCAAATCATTATGGGTATGTTGCAAAGCTAGACTGTAAATCTCAGTTTTGACTAGAAGCAATGTTACTTCATGTAGCTGCTGTCCAACAGTTTAAAACAATTCATGTTACTGTACTTACGTAAAATTATTTCTGCAAGTAGATTTTCTGCTCTGTTCCCCTTCCCTTTTCTTCCTGACATAAAGTATTTTCCTTCTCTCTGTGCTACAGTGAAGTTTTGAGTAGAAGTTAGCATTAGCCAAAATTAAGAGTCTGAGAACCGAAATCTTACAGGCAAAATAGTTTGCATGTGAGTCGGACTGAAGCTTTCTTTCTGGCTATTGAGTTAATCAAACAGAATATTCAAGTTCCCAAAAATGGGAAAATGAGAGCCTGGATTTGAACTGCGTATTAACTCTGTGACTTGAGACAATACTAGTGCTGTACTGTTGTACGCTTCAACATCTGTTGTATTCTGGTTGACTGGTAGATGAAATGTTCACAAATGTAGCAAGATTCATTTGTGAGCTGATAGGAATAAACTGAACAAAAGCTGTTGGTTATTTTGGGGGAAATGGAACACACTAATCCTCCTCTTCCCCAGTCCAAAGCTTGATCCCTTTCAAGCTAATTTGAGGATGAATTGCTATTTTTTGCCATTCCCAAGACCAGATGCAGTGAAGCTAATCCTCTCTCAAAGTTCATACTGGGCTGATCTTGAATTTGATACAGCATTTATGTATTTACATAGCAAGTTTATTTGGAGCTAGTTTTAAATCTATCAAAATTAGTACCATCGCTTTTGATAATGTTACTGTTAGATTTTTAAGTCTTGAAAACAAAATCTGTGATTAACCTCCTGTCAGCTAAATATATTGACTGGTAGCCATACTCTCAGAAAATTGAATTTGTATTTTGGAGTAATGATCTATTTCAGAAAACATTTGACTTAATCTTTCACTCAAGTGCAACCAGTGCTTTAATCCTGTTTCATTGTGTCGCTTGTCATGTGTGCCTCTTCTTGGACTTCATTTGCTCTCTCAACATGGATATCTGAAACAAGACAATAAATACATTCACGCTTCTCTCACCTTATTTTGTAGGCTTTTGACAACATATTTGACTATTCTCTTGTATCTCTATTTTGTGATTTGCAGAAAATCTTGGTACATTTGAGTTATCGCTTGTGTCCTGAGGGAGAAAGGAAAAGGTTTTGGATCTAGCTGAAAGTCTTGTAAGGAGATACTTTCAATGCTTTCAGTTAAGACATGTTTTAAAAATGTTTAAATAGATGACTTCATGCTTCATTTTATGGCATTCCTGGAATACTGTTACAAATACAATAAATGTTCATTTAATCATGAATACTATGCTAGCTGTCATTTGTGAGACAATGCAATAAAGTCCTCACAGGTTGTAAATGGCCTATTTTATATAGAATACAATATTCTTGAGCTATAGCAGTGATGTTCACGTTAAACTCAAGGATTTAAGTTTTAAACTGAGGGGTCTTTCTCTTATTTCACCGTACACATGACTTCCCGTAGAAGTTAATCTCTAAATGCACTGAGACCTCCCATTTTATAACATATTTTATAGGGGAAGATAACTGCTCTTGTGCTGCTCTTTGGTCTGATTTTGTTTAGTTTATTCTAGAAATCGGTCATCTACCAAAAGTAGCAAGAATATTTACATCTAAATAGTTTCACTGTAGTGGTACTGGTTAAACATAACAAGCAAAGAAGATACGATGTGTAGTTTGTGCATAAACTTGATACGGTTGTGAGTGACATTTACCATTTGACATAAGATATTTACATCCATTTATCAAAATGTGGCTCCTTGTAGTCTCCTAAAGCAAACCAGTAATATACTTGATTCTGAAAATTTGAAAACAAACCACAGTGTAGAAAATGATAAATGCATATCATCTTACACTTTATAGCTCTAGTAAATTCTGTACCGTAGGCTAGACTGAGTACATTTTGAGTTTTCTGTGCAAAAACCATTTTCATAATGAGTCAGTCAACAGGCTTTTCCTTTCTCATTACTACTTAGCCTAAAGATCTTAGGAATGTTTCATTTACAATTAATTTCTGAGAAATATCATTGTCTTTACCTAGTACTAGAATCATAACTTCCCTTCGGTTTGTAACTGGGACAAAAGTAAATTCTCTACCAATTATAAGAAACCATGTCTATGCCCAGATCTGTGTGATGCTTTTAATCTATACATTAATATAACAGATACCCTCAAAGAGTCTCTGAATGGAAGGGAAAAAGGTGTTTTATATTGGAATCGAGCAATCAGCTAGATATTCTAGTTCACTTTATTTGCGGAGCAGTAAATCCTTTTAGCAGGTGGAATAAACCAGTGAGAATAACTCAGAAAGCATTTAGTGAATTACACAAAGGGTGTGTGGTTTAGACCTTCTCTGGAACGCAGGCTGCAGTTTAGCTGTCGAGGCACTATCATTCTCCTCAAAGGTGAAATGATTTAGAGGCCTAGAGAAACTTAATTTTTCTTGATCACCATGTGCAACCTGGAATTTTAATGGCAGGCATAATTAATTCTTCTGATGTTAATCATCAGGGCTGGGCTCCACAATTATCAGCCGAGTGCAGCTGGGGCATGGTGCAGACATGAAAAATTAGGAAAATGAATCAGTAATAGGGTGGCAGATTTAATCTGCATCATGAAAACAAAGTTAAAAAGAGGTAGATCGAGAGAATTTCAGCTGAAGCTTTTGTGCCAATGAGCACTGACAGAACTGAAAAATGTTGCCGATGTCCAAAGTGATTGGTAATTACCAAGCCATTGAATTTTTTATTGTCAATTTATCATTGCGCCAGAGGTTAAATTTAACATCTTCTTCTAAAGCCATCACTCTAGGAGGAAGGCAAGCTTTGCATCACGTGGCTCAGGAGTCAGTGAAAGGTTAATCAGGTATTCCTTTAGTTTGTGTGCGTTTCCAAATCACTCTTTCTTTTTGTGTCCTTTATGCTGCATACATATCGTGGGGTATTTTCTAATTTATATTACCTGTACATTTCAGAAAAATATTAGATTGCATTCCTTGGCACAGCATCATCTGCCTTGCTGTGTATTTATAATGCTGTATTTTTATACTTTCCTGGGTGTATTTTACACACATTTCTATAAATATAGTTATATGGAAATTTTATATATACGAAGTTCTGTATGATATAAGGCATGCATTTTCCAAGTAAAAAAAAAAAAATTTAGTTCCTAAAAGCGCTGCAGGAATTTTTAAAAAATCTGATATAATTTGTTTCTTTTTATTTCTAAAATGTGTTGTTTGGTTTGCTCTTGAATTTTGCTTTGTTCTGATGCCACATTTGTGAATGGTTTAGTTTAAGATCAGGTGATGGCTGAAATGTATTCATAAACTGCTTTGGGGATGAAGGGCTTTGAGGGAAAGGCTGTTTGCATTTTTCATCTTGCACAATGCTTACTGCTGCTCTAGCACTTAGCAGACAAAAAGTATTCACAACTCATTAAAGGAAGCACACGTTGTCCCTTTGAATCTTCTCCTCAACAATAGTTAGTAAATGGCAGTGTCTCTCAATACAAAAGGATGGATAAAAGTCTGAATAAAGCATCTACACATCTTTTAATAGAAATGTATAACATAAATTTGTTCATGTGTTAGGGGCCAAACTAAGCCCTGAAACAAGTGGAAATCTGTTCACTAAAATAGTAGGATTTATGCTTCACTGATTATCGGGTTGGATCTGCCCTGAAAATTGCAAAAGCATATTCCTACACGCATTGCTCCTCAGATGTCTTTTAACACATTGTTAAATACATATTTTGCCTACCTTAATTTCTACCTTAATTCTACTAAGTAATATCACTTCCACTTAGTATTTTTTGTGTTATATTTATTTTAGATTCCAGACTATTCTCTGATTAAAGGAATTGTACGCGTTTTCTATAAATTAAAAATGGAAATGGCCTTTAGGGGAGAGTCAGTACAGGAATCAATGCATGCATTAATTACTGCAATTCATTACCCAAATAAACACAAGACTCAGCCTTTTGCTGGATACAAATTTAGGCACATACAATGTTTACAAGAGACAAAGGCTTGTGATCCTGCTCATGTTAATCTGTAGATCAAAGTATGTGAGCCCATGCCTAGTGGAGACTCCTTTGGGGATACCGTAGCTGGGATCAATCCCCACATGCAGGCAGTGAATTATTGCTGCTGAATACAAAAGCTGCTCACGTGACATCACTGTCCCCTAACAACAGGGACACTTGCTCCAGATAATTCTTTAGAAGAGCTTGTTTTCTTGATACCCCACTCTTCTATAATTAAACCCAAATTGTAAAGCAATACCTGTACAGTGACCTCTGACTCCGTTCATAAACAAATATATGATTCAGTTCATAGCAACTACTCAGTTGTTTGGAGAGAAAAGCATGAAAATGTAATCTTTTGCTTCCCAGAGGCTTTCTAGAATATAAACAGAAGGCTAGAAATTATATAGTAAATATACAGAAAAGATTCAGTGATTTACTGAAAAGATTTCATAGCCTTCTGAATTAGTATCCTTTCTTTTCCTTAAGAAGAGTCTAGAAAGAGCATTGGAAGAACGCAGTTTTTCTAACTGCATTGTGATGCCTGCCTTCATCATATATATTTTACGGATGGAGGATGAAGGTTTGTGTTCACTCAGGAGCACAGAGCGTGATTTGAATCTCACTGTATTTTGCATAGCTGCCACTGTGGGTGCAAGCTCACTCCAGCTCCCATGAGCTCACAGCACACTTGCCAGTTCCTTCTTTCCTGTTGAAGCACTCAGCTATTTTAATGGGATTCCATCCAAAACTACAGCTAATTAAGAATCAATTCAGGACCATTAGTAAGTGGGACTAAGCTAGCCAGTGTTCCGTATTTCAGAAGTGTTCACTTCAATGAGGAATTCTTGGACAAGGGGAAAAAAACACGAGCAGATTAAAGATAGTGTAGGGAATTTCTCCACTTAAAATAAACAGCAAATGCTACACAGAAAGATGCTGAACTTGCAGTCCTCCTCTAATTGATCTACTTACTGTACTTAAGGAAAGTTTTTTAAAAAAAGCGGGGGAGGGAGAGGCAAAAAAAAAAAAAGCAGATATTAACTGTGTGTTAGTTATTCAATAGCTATTTATAAACATCAGCAATTGTTACATTTCCGAGTCTCTCTGTTCATCAGAGAAACATATGTTACTTCTTTTCAGATGTATTAACCTTAGAATAGACAAAGCATTTTCCCTTCCTCGGGCTTTGTACTCCTGCAACATCTGTTTATCTGCACTGTATTGCCTGCAGATGGTACTTTTAAAATGTACTCTGGAGTTAAGATGCCATATTTTTGAAAGCTGTCATTCTGTTTCATCACATAACAACATTTAGATAAAAATTCAGTGCTTTGAGGGAATGATTTTGTGTTCATTATTTCGTTAGTTATCAATTTCTTCTCCTAGTCTCTTTCTATTATGAGTTATCATAAAGAACACATACAAAGAAAATATAAGGAATAAGGACAACAAAAAAAAAGGAAAATAAGGAAAACACACTGAAAGATTCCCATTTAAGAATGGCACAAGAGAGAAGTAGAAAAGGTTTCATGAATCAGAAACTTGATTTTGGGGGTTATTTATTTTGTTTTAAATGCTGTAAAAAATTGCAATCAGATAAGATGACTGGAGTGCAGCTGCCTGTCTCTGTGGACAACTTTGAGCTGCCTGCCCTCCCAGGACCTACCATCATGGCCCTGCTCACTGGGTTGCTCCTCAGCCAGCCAGTTCTGTCGCTTCCTAGGGCTGCCTGTGTAACCAACCACAGCTGACGTGGCCACTGCAGTCAGTAGGCCTGGTGCCAGCACCAACTATGGGTATGGGTTACATTGAACCAGGCATAAATGCTGGGAAGGAGGAGGGGCAAGATGGGGAGCTTTGAGACCTTTAGGACTATGATGATAAACAATTTCGGGCTGACTTATCATTCATGAACAGAGTAGGCAACAATTTACAGTACTGAGAACCATCATCCTTACTGATGTGGATACAAATGTGTCTGGATGTGGCCTGCAAGTAAGAGGGGAAGATAGAAAGAAGCATCCACATACCCTGTAGCCCTCCCCTGCCCACCCCAGCATGGCTCTGCACACACGGTTGCTCGTCACACAGCCAGTTTTCTCGTTCTCTAGGGCTGACCTTAAAACAAACATAAATGGTGGGTATGTGCACGGGAAAGGTGCAGAGCTTCAAGGGTCCTGTAGGACCCCTAAGAGGAGTCATCTGGGGCTGACTTACCTGTCTTTCAGTGTGGTCACCACTTTGCAGTGCTGAGAACGGTCATCTTTCCTTTTCTGGTTCCGTCTGTGCCTGAATGCCCACCTGCAAGGCAGAGGGGAAGCAACAAAGGAGCAGCTGCATCCTTCGTTACCCTTTACTGCACTCCCAAGCATAGCTCTGCTCACTGGGTTCCTCGTCAGCCAGCCAGTTTTGTTGCTGTCTGGGGCTGCCCGTCTCACTATCCACAGCTGAGGTGGCCGCTGCATTGCGTAGGTCTGGTACCAGCACCACCTGTGGATCCAGGTTTCATGAGACCAGGAATAAATGTTGGGCACAAGCAGGGGCAAGGTTTGGAGCTTCCAGGTTTCTATAGGACCCAGTTCAGGGATCATACAGGGCTGATGTATTTTTCTTTGAGAGTGTGGGCACCATATTGCAAGTCTCAGAATGGTCATCCTTAGTGATCTCATTCCATCTGTGTGACTTGCATTTGATAGGTCTCGTGCCAGCGCCTGCTGTGGATCCAGGCTGCATTGAACCAGGCATCAATGCTGGATAGGGGCAGGGGCAAGCAGGGAAGATTCCAGAGTACTGTAGGACCCAGATGAGAAATGGCACAGGGCTGACTTACCTTTCTTTGAGAATGTGGGCACCAGTTTGCAGTGCTGAGAAGAGTCTCCTTCCCTGGTCTGATTTGGCCTGTGTCTGTGTACCCACCTGCAAGGCAGAGGGGAAGGAACAGTTGTCCTTACTGCTCTGGTTCCATCTGTGTCTCGATGTGGCCTGCAGGGCAGAGGGGAAGCAACAGTGAAACAGCTGCAGGCCCTGTTTCCTGGCCCTGCCCTCCCCAGCATGGCCCTGGTCACTGTGTTGCTCGTCAGCCTGCCAGTTTTGTTGTTGTCTTGTGCTGCCCGTCTCACTATCCCATGCTGACGTGGCTGCTGTAGTTGTTAGGTCTTGTACCAGCACCAGATTTGGGTCCTGCTTACATTAAACTCAGTGTAGGTGTTGGGGAGCTTCCAGGCTCCTGTAGTATCCAGATAAGACATGGAAAAGGGCTCACTTCTATTTTTGAAGAGTGCGGGCTCATTTTGCCAGGCTCAGGACGGTCATCTTTTCTGGACTGCTTCTGCAGCCGCATGCCCTGTTGAACTCCCGTGTCCCCCCAGCATGGGCCTACTCACTGGGTTGCTCTTCTGCCAGCCAGTTTCATCGCTGTCGGGGCTGCCCGTCGCACTGTCCCCTGCTGACGTGGCTGCTGTAGTTGATAGGTCTTGTACCAGCACCTCCTGAAGGTTCTGCACACATTAAACCAGGCATAGATGTTGGGTACAAGCAGGGGCAAGGTGGGAAGATTCCTGAGTCCTGTAGGACCAGGATGATATGGAATTTGGGGCTAACTCATCTTTTTTGAAGAGCGTGGGCTCAATTTTACCAGGCTCAGGACAGGCATCTTTTATGGTCTGCTTCCGTCTGTGCCTGGCTGTGACCTGCAAGGCAGAGGAGAAGTAAGACAGGAGCAGCCGCTGACCTTGCTGCTTTCCCCTACCCTCCCCAGCATGGCTCTGCTCACTGGGTTGCTCGTCAGCCAGCCAGTTTCATAGCTGTCTGGGGCTGCCTGTATCACTGTCCCCAGCTGACGTGGCCACTGTACTTGGTGGACTGCTGCCAGTACCTGCTGTGGATCCAAGATTCATTAAACCTGGCATCAATGTTGGGTATGGGCAGGGGCAAGCGGGAAGATTCCAGAGTCCTGTAGGACCCAGATGAGTAGTCGTATAGGGCTGACTTATCTTTTTTGATGAGTGTGGGCCTCATTTTGAAGGGCTGAGAAGAGTTGTCTTGCGTGGTCTGCTTCCATCTGCATCTATGCGTTCACCTGCAAGGCAGAGGAGAAGCAAGAAAGGAGCAGCCGCTGGCATTGCTGCTTTCCCCTACCCTCCCCAGCATGGCCGTGCTCACTGGGTTGCTCTTCAGCCAGCCAGTTTTGTCGCTGTCTGGGGCTGCCCGTGTCACCATCCCCAGCTGACATGGCCACTGCATTGGGTAGGTCTGGTACCAGCACCTGCTGTGGATCCAGGATTCAATAAAACTGGCATCAGTCTTGGGTATGGGCAGGGGCTAGCGGGAAGATTCCTGAGTCCTGTAGAACCCAGATGAGAAGTCGTATAGGGCTGACTTATCTTTTTTGAAGAGTGTGGGACTCCTTTGTGCAGGGCTGAGAAGAGTCGTCTTTCGTGCTCTGCTACCCTCATTATGTACGCATTCTCCTGCAAGGCAGAGGGGAAGCAAGAAAGGAGCAGCCGCTGGCATTGCTGCTTAGCCCTGCCCTCCCAAGCATGGCCCTACTCACTGGGTTGCTTGTCAGCCAGCCAGTTTTGTTGCTGTCTGGGGCTGCCCGTGTCACCATCCCCAGCTGACGTAGCCACTGTAGTTGGGTGGACTGCTGCCAGCGCCTGCTGTGGATCCAAGATTCATTAAACCTGGCATCAGTGTTGGGTATGGGCAGGGGCAAGCGGGAAGATTCCTGAGTCCTGTAGGACCCAGATGAGAAGTCGTATAGGGCTGACTTATCTTTTTGGAAGAGTGTGGGCCTCATTTTGCAGGGCTGAGAAGAGTTGTCTTGCGTGGTCTCCTTCCATCTGCATCTACATGTTCATCTGCAAGGCAGAGGGGAAGCAAGAAAGGAGCAGCCGCTGGCCTTGCTGCTTTCCCCTGCCCTCCCCAGCATGGCCCTGCTCACTGGGTTGCTCTTCAGCCAGCCAGTTTTGTCGCTGTCTGGGGCTGCCCGTGTCACCATCCCCAGCTGATGTGCCTACCGCAGTTGGTGGACTGCTGCCAGCACCTGCTGTGGATCCAGGATGCAATAAAACTGGCATCAGTGTTGGGTATGGGCAGGGGCAAGTGGCAAGATTCCTGAGTCCTGTAGGACCCAGATGAGAAGTCGTATAGGGCTGACTCATCTTTTTTGATGTGTGTGGGCTCCATTTTGCAGGGCTGAGAGGAGTCGTCTTTCGTGCTCTGCTTCCGTCTTTATGTACGCGTTC
>NC_034413.1:49927616-49929409 GCF_002078875.1 Numida meleagris
AGTCGTCTTTCGTGCTCTGCTTCCGTCTTTATGTACGCGTTCTCCTGCAAGGCAGAGGGGAAGCAAGAAAGGAGCAGCCGCTGGCCTTGCTGCTTTCCCCTGCCCTCCCCAGCATGGCCCTGCTCACTGGGTTGCTCGTCAGCCAGCCAGTTTTGTCGCTGTCTGGGGCTGCCCGTCTCACTGTCCCCTGCTGACGTGGCTGCTGTAGTTGTTTGGTCTTCTACCAGCACCTGCTGTGGATCCAGGATTCATTAAACCTGGCATTAGTGTTGGGTATGGGCAGGGGTTAGCGGGAAGATTCCAGAGTCCTGTAGGACCCAGATGAGAAGTCCTATAGGGCTGACTTATCTTTTTTGAAGAGTGTGGGCCTCATTTTGCAGGGCTGAGAAGAGTCGTCTTCCCTGCTCTGCTTCCGCCTGTGTCTACGTGCCCACCTGCAAGGCAGAGGGGAAGGAACGAAGAAGCAGCCGCATGGCCTGTTGCCCTCCCATGTTCCTCAAACATAGCACTGCTCACTGGATTGCTCGTCAGCCAGCCAGTTTTGTCGCTGTCGGGGGCTGCCCGTGTCACCATCCCCAGCTGACTTGACCACTGCAGTTGGTGGACTGCTGTCAGCGCTTGCTGTGGATCCAGGATGCAATAAAACTGGCATCAATGTTGGGTATGGGCCGGGGGAAGGCGGGAAGTTTCCTGAGTCCTGTAGGACCCAGATGAGAAGTCGTATAGGGCTGACTTATCTTTTTTGAAGAGTGTGGTCCTCCTTTGCGCAGGGCTGAGAAGAGTAGTCTTTCGTGCTCTGCTTCCGTCTTTATCTACAGGTTCACCTGCAAGGCAGAGGGGAAGCAAGAAAGGAGCAGCCGCTGGCCTTGCTGCTTTCCCCTGCCCTCCCCAGCATGGCTCTGCTCACTGGGTTGCTCTTCTGCCAGCCAGTTTTGTCGCTGTCTGGGGCTGCCCGTCTCACCGTCCCCTGCTGACGTGGCCACTGCAGTTGGTGGACTGCTGCCAGCACCTGCTGTTGCTCCAGGTTTCTTCAGACCAGGCATAAATGTTGGATTCCAGCAGGAGCCATGTCAGGACACACCAGGGTCCTGTAGGACCCCTAAGAGGAGTCATCTGGGGCTGACTTACCTTTCTTTGAGAGTATGGTCACCATTTTCCAGTTCTGAGAACGGTCATCTTTCCTTCTCTGGTTCCGTCTGTGCCTGAATGCCCACCTGCAAGGCAGACGGGAAGCAAGAGTGAAACAGCTGCATGCCCTGTTACCCTCCCCTGTCCTCCCCAGCATGGGCCTACTCACTGGGTTGCTCTTCAGCCAGCCAGTTTTGTCGTCGTCTGGGACGGCGCGTCTCACTGTCCCCTGCTGACGTGGCTGCTGTAGTTTTCAGGTCTTGTACCAGCACCTGCTGTGGGTCCTGCACACATTAAAGCAACCATAGATGTTGGGTACAAGCAGGGGCAAGGTGGGAAGATTCCTGAGTCCTGTAGGACTTGGATGATATGTAATTTGGGGCTGACTCATCTTTTTTGAAGAGTGTGGGCTCCATTTTGCAGGGCTGAGAAGAGTCGTCTTCCCTGCTCTGCTTCGGACTGTGTCTGCGTGCCCACCTGCAAGGCAGAGGGGAAGGAACAAAGAAGCAGCCGCATGGCCTGTTGCCCTCCCGTGTCCCCCCAGCACGGCACTGCTCACTGGGTTGCTCGTCAGCCAGCCAGTTTTGTCGCTGTCTGGGGCTGCCCGTGTCACCATCCCCAGCTGATGTGCCCACTGCAGTTGGTGGACTGCTGCCAGCGCCTGC
>NC_034413.1:49929509-49979521 GCF_002078875.1 Numida meleagris
CACCTGCAAGGCAGACGGGAAGCAAGAGTGAAACAGCTGCATGCCCTGTTACCCTCCCCTGTCCTCCCCAGCATGGGCCTACTCACTGGGTTGCTCTTCAGCCAGCCAGTTTTGTCGTCGTCTGGGACGGCGCGTCTCACTGTCCCCTGCTGACGTGGCTGCTGCAGTTGTCAGGTCTTGTACCAGCACCTGCTGTGGGTCCTGCACACATTAAAGCAACCATAGATGTTGGGTACAAGCAGGGGCAAGGTGGGAAGATTCCTGAGTCCTGTAGGACTTGGATGATATGTAATTTGGGGCTGACTCATCTTTTTTGAAGAGTGTGGGCTCCATTTTGCAGGGCTGAGAAGAGTCGTCTTCCCTGCTCTGCTTCGGCCTGTGTCTGCGTGCCCACCTGCAAGGCAGAGGGGAAGGAACAAAGAAGCAGCCGCATGGCCTGTTGCCCTCCCGTGTCCCCCCAGCACGGCACTGCTCACTGGGTTGCTCGTCAGCCAGCCAGTTTTGTCGCTATCTGGGGCTGCCCGTGTCACCATCCCCAGCTGACGTGGCCACTGTAGTTGGGTGGACTGCTGCCAGCGCCTGCTGTGGATCCAAGATTCATTAAACCTGGCATCAGTGTTGGGTATGGGCAGGGGCAAGACGGGAAGATTCCAGAGTCGTGTAGGACCCAGATGAGACGTCGTATAGTGCTGACTTATCTTTTTTGAAGAGTGTGGGCTCCATTTTTGCAGGGCTGAGAAGAGTCGTCTTCCCTGCTCTGCTTCGGCCTGTTTCTATGTTCCCATCTGCAAGGCAGAGGGGAAGGAACAAAGAAGCAGCCACACAGCCTGTTACCCTCTTGTGTACCCCCAGTATGACCCTGCTCACTGGGTTGCTCATCAGCCAGCCAGTTTTGTCGCTGTCTGAGGCTGCTTGTCTCACTGTCCCCAGCTGACATGGCTGTTGTAGTTGTTAGGTCTTGTACCAGCTCCTGCTGTGGGTCATGGTTATTTTAAACCGGGAAACCATGAAACCAGGCATAAATGTTGGATTCCAGCAGGAGCCATGTCGGGACCTACCAGGGTCCTGTAGGACCCCTAGGAGGAGTCGTCTGGGCTATATTTACCTGTCTTTCAGAGTGTGGTCAGCACTTTTCAGTGTTGAGAACTGTCATCTTTCCTTATCTGCTTTTGTCTGTGTCTGAATGGCCACCTGCAAGGTAGAGGAAAAGGAACAGCGAAGCAGCTTCATTCCCTGCTGCTTTCCCCTGCCTTCCCCAACCTGTGCTTGCTTACTGGCTGCTCTTCAACCAGCCATCTCTGGGCGTTACTGCCCTTCCCTTAAACATTCCGCGTTGCCGTGTAACTGCTTACTCTTGTTATGTGGCCACTATGCATGTTCTTTCCCTTCTGCCATCTCCTGCATGGTTCCTAAATCTCTTGACTGCCTTGTATAGGGTTACTGCCTTTCACCATCGAAGTGAGAACAACTGACTAGTGAAAAAACAGTGAAATCAGTTCTTTACCTATTTTGTCTTATGGCAGTTAGGCCATCTCATCTTGAACTTCTCAACCTCTCTGCTTTCTTAGATGTCCACGTTAGGCTAAACATGTGGTGATGAGAGGCAAGAGGACAGCAGGGAGAGGGCGGGGTTTGTCCCTCACTACTCTGTCCTCTTCAGGCCCCATCTGGAGTTCTGCATCCAGGTCTGGGGCCCCCCGCTGAGGATAGATGTGGAGCTTTTGGGGAGGGTCCAGAGGAGTGCCATGAGGATGCTCGGTGGGCTAGAGCATCTCTGCTATGAAGACAGGCTGAGGGAGCTGGGCTTGTTTGGTAGATTCATTTGTCATAAGCTTTGAGAATCTCCTTCTGCTCATTTATGATCAGCCTGCCCAGCACAACAATACACTTACAAAACTACAAATTCTGTCAAGATCCTTTCCCATTTTGCACACTGTGTTCTTTAGGATTTAGTGAAGAACATGTTCTTCATACAGCTTCATTTTCTGACACAGAATCATAGGATCATAGAATTGCTCAGGTTGGAAAAGACCTTCAACATCATCAAGTCCAACCACAACCTAACCATACTACTGTAACTCTAACAACCCATCACTAAATCATGTCCCTGAGCACCACATGAAAATGGTTTTTAAACACATTCAGGGATGGTGACTCAACCACGTCACTGGAGAGCCTGTTCGAGTGCTTAACAACCCTTTCTGTAAAGGAGTATCTTTCTGACTATTATTTCTGTGAGACAACTGAATCTCAAACCATGTGTTGTTTTTGTTTTGTTTTGTTTTTTGGTGATTTTTTTCTTTCCCCATCCAATGAAGGGACTTGGGCAAATATTTCACAGTGATACAAACTATGGGAGATCTTACATCGTGTAAATCATGGTGTGTCATTGTCTAAAATTTCTGGTTCTATGGAAGCTGAACAAGTCTGTATCATCCTTTTTTTTTTTTTTTTCATTTCTTGGCATTTACTTCTTGCCTTCCCGTGAAGTTTGCAAGCAACTTTTTCTCGTGACTGCCAGCCTCATGGAGTTTGCAAGAGTCTACAGTTGCCTTTGCCTTCCTTTCAGAAATTCATGAAATGCATTTCACTTTCTTTCAGGGAAGACCTTTCTGTCTCCAAACATAAATTAAAGTCAGCGAAAAATTGGGAAGCACAGTTCTTTCCCTTCCTTTTCTTGGTTATATAGGCATTCTTGTTTGGTTATTGTTCAGGACACATTCCCCGAGGAGAACTTCCCTTCTCTACTGCAGTGAGGGCAGTAGAGGAGGGGGAGGCCAAGGGTGCTTGTGCACAGGTCAGGTAATGGCTTCACGGACAGAGCAAAGTCACAGAGCACCTCAACCAGGAACGCAGAATAGGGTGATGACAACCACAGGGTGCTGATAGCCTAGCCATAACCAGGCAGAGCGAGGTAACAAGGCAATCTGAAAGTCAGTCTGGAAAGGTCAAGCAACAATTTAGGAGCAGCAGTGGCAGAAAAACGCACATGTGGTGTAGCTCATGCAGTGAGTGGGTGTCTAGGCCTGAGCTGGGCCCATGGACAGGGGTATGTGAAGAACCCAAGTAGAGCAGTTAAGGTCTGTTATACTTAAGGCCCAAACAGAACTTCACGGTTTACTATTGTACGGGAACTCTTGCATCACGGCCTGGACCACTGATTGAACACCTGGAGAAAAGACCCAGTCAGCCCTGAGAGCACAGGTGAAGGCAATTCCCTGTGTGACCGGAAGCCAGGCTTTTCCCTGCAAACCTAGATCTTCTGATATGGGTGAGCAATCTTCTTCCCTTCCTTTATAGCACCTTTCTATTGTGCTGGTCTTTCAATCATTACTCCTCTTTTGTAACGCCGTTTTCCATCATGTTGATCTTTCCAATTGGTACAGCTATTTAATTTGCATTCTTCCTGGCTTGTCCAACCATCAAATTCTTTTCTTTCTCCGTCACCAAAAACAAACTCACACAGTGTCTCTGCACTGCCCTTCTTGTCCTCTAATCCTCATCTGTGTCATTCTTCATTGGTCTAAGACTTTTAAGAAACAAAGTAACAGCATGACAGTAAAACCCTGTTATGACACTTGAGGTTTGGATAGAAAACAACAGTTATTTTAATAAATCTGTGACATCACAGCAATTTTGTTGTTTGCACTGTACTGCATGCTGTGGCTATTTGGAACTTCATAGCCCTAGAAAAGTTGCTTCTACTTCCCAACGATGGGTGCTTCCTCAAGAAAGATTAGAATCTTTGCAATCTTTTCTTTATAATAGACCGGTCTATAGTTACCTGGGTCCTCCTTCTTGCCCTTTTTGAAGACTGGAGTGACATTTACTTTCCTCCAGCACTCTCTCCCGTTCCCCACAACTTACCAAAGATAATGGAGAGTGGCCTAGCAATGACTTCCGCCAGTTCCCTCAGCACCCACAGGTGCATCCTATCAGGAACCATAGATTTATGGATGTCCACATTGCTTATTTAGTCTTTAACCCAGTCCTCATCGACTGAGGCAAACTCCTTCTTGATCCTGACTTCGTCTGGGGCCTCTGGGGCATAGGGCTCCTCAGGACAGCCTTCAACAGTATAGACAGGGACAAAGAAGACAAACTCCACCTTCTCTATATCTTCTGTCACCAGGACACCCACGTCATTCATCAGTGGGCCTACATTGCCTCTAGTGTCAGTTTTATTTGCAATGTAATTGAATAAGCCCTTTCTGTTCTCCTTGACCCTTCTAGCAAGGTTTAATTCTAAGGAAGCCTTAGTTTTCCTAGTTGTCTCCCTACATCCTCTGATAACAGTCTTATATTCCTACCAAGTGGCCAGCCCCTCCTTCCATGATCTATAGACTCTCCTCTTCCACTTGAGCTTGCCCACTAGTTACCTGTTTAGCCATGCAGGTCTCCTGGCTCCCTTTCTTGACTTCATACCTGTTGGGATGCTCTGATCTTGAGCTTGGAAGAAGCAATCTTTGAATGCTAACCAACTATCTTGGGCCCCTTTACCTTCAAGTACCCTGTCCCATGGGATTTCCCCTAGCAATTGCTTGAAAGGGCCAAAGTTGCCTCTTCTGAAGTCCAGGGTTGCGATTCTGCTTGGTATTCTGTTCCTGCTACATGAGCTCCTGAACTCTGCCATCTCATGGTAGCTGCAACTAAGGCTGCCCGCAACCTTCACCACTTCAACCAGACCCTCCTTGTTAGTGAGAATAGGATCCAGTAGCACTGCTCTCTTAGTTGGGTCATCCACCGTTTGCATCAGGAAGTTACCATCAGCACACTGGAGGAACCTCCTGGACTGTGGATGGCTGTCTGAGTAGGCCTTCCAGCAAATATCAGCGTAGTTAAAATCCCCCATGATAACCAGGGCTTGTAATTGCAAGGCTGCTATGAGCTGCCTGTAGAAGGCCCCGTCAACTTCCTCATCCTGATCCGGTGGTCTGTAATAGACACCCACAACCATATCACCTATGCCAGCCTGCCCCTTAATTCTAACCCACAAACTCTCAACTTGCTCCTCATCCACCCCTGGACAGTACTCAATACATTCTAGTTGCTCTCTCTCATAAAGAGCAACTCCACCACCTCACCTTGCTGGCCTTGCCTATGGCCTGACATAGCCATCCATGATCATATTCCAGTCGTGTGATCTGTCCCACCATGTCTCTATAATTGCCATCAGATCATAATCTCCTGCCCAAACACGGATTTCTAACTCCTCCTGCTTATTCCCCATGCTGCGTGCATTGGTGTACAGGCACTTCAGAGAGTGAGCTGAGCATGCTGATTTCACCCTAGGGGGGCTCTAGGAAGGCCTCTCGGTCTTCATCAATACTAGAGCACCGCCCCATCAGTGCCAGACCAGCTACAACCCCATCCCCCTTCGAATTTAGTTTAAAGCTCTCTGAAAGAGCCCTGCTAATTCCTGTCCCAAAACCCTTTTGCTACTGTGGGATAAACCTTTCCCATGTATTACTGTCAAGTCTGGTGTCCTATAAGACTAGCCATTATCAAAGAACCTAAAGTCCTGCCTGTAGCACCAGCCTTATAGCCAGGCATTTATGGACTGGATCCTTCTATTCCATCCCACGTCATCACCTGAAAATGGAGGGAGGGAAGAGAAAATAACTTGCGCCTCAGACTCTTTCACCAACCGTCCCAAGGCCTTGAAGTCTTTCTTCATTCTCCTCAGAGTCCAGAATGCAGCTTCCACCCACTTGTCTGGAAGATCAGCAGCAGGTTGTAGTCTGTTGGGTTCACCAGTCTGGGGAGTGTCCTGGTGATATCTCTAATCTGGACTCCAGGTAAACTGCAGACTTCCCTATGATGAGGGCCAACTCCGCGTACTGGGCCCTCTCTTCCCTTCAGGAGCGAGTCACCAACAACTAGATCCCTTCTGTTCTTCCTTATGGAATAGGTTGTCATATTGCTGGAAGGCCTATTTGATTGAGATAAGACTTCTGGAGCAGATTGTCTCTCCTCTTCAACAGGCAGTTCCTCCTGCAGGACCCCATACCTGTTCTGCAAGGGTAACTGGGAAGGTGGGGGAGGTCGGGAGCAGATTCACCTGCTTCCTCGAGCAGAGACCTGTCTCCATTCCCCCCAGTCTCTGAGGTTCCCCCTCTACTGCCTTGTGACAAGAGGGAAGGGGATCCTCCAATATACCCGCGGCCTCAACCTGTTTCTTCTCTCTCAGGGAGTGTGCCCACCAGTCAATCTCTCTCACACACTCTCTGATACTCCTCAACCTGTCCATTTCATCCTTCAGCTCAGCCACCAGGCTGAGCAAGTCATTCACCTGTTCATATCTGACGCAAGTGTTGTCTCTACTCCCCTCCATTGCAAGTGCTAGGCTCTGGTGCTCTCTGCAGCCAGCAGCCTGGACACCCACATGTTTGTGTAGGGCCTCTGTCTGGGTACCCACAGTTTTTCTAACAGCCTTCAGCCAGGTAGCAACCATGGCTGGATCTCTACAAGGAACTGACCGCTTCTGACTCGAGAAACAGGTAGGGCCAGTCAGGATGAGCGCCCTAGACCTTTAACCGCTTAGAGCGATCAAACTCACTTTGTGACAGAGGCTCAACGCCCTGCCATACAAGCTGCAGCCAGCAAGGCACACACACAAACACCGTTCACTCACTCTGTGCCAGCTGCTGCCCTCCTGGAGGCTACTTAAGGCCTGGTAGCCCGGTTGAGGGTGGGCAGTGCCAGCTCTGCCCACGCTAGCTCAGCAGCCTGCCCACAAGCTGCCTGCCCCCCCACATGGGCAGAGCACTTTTGCTGGCTTCAAAAAGCCCCCAAAAGAGCTTTTCGTCTGCCCTTTTTGTTTTGGATCCCTTCCCCTGTACAGTCTTACCTGCTCTGAAGCTGGTCTCCACGGAATGGAGACAGAATATTGGGTTTTCAAAACGAGGCTTTACAGTCTTTAATGAATAAGCACCTGTAATAAAATGACTAACATATAATATAACCTACTGAGTTATGTACATAAAACTCGACTTTAAAATAATTCTATTTGTGCCATAGAAAATTCTTTGAACTGAAACAAACAAAATGAGAACAGTATTAAATTTGTATTGTATCCTCCCATTAATGCCCCCAAACTCAACACTAGCTTCCTGTGGAAACTCAACAAGGACATCCCAGTTTAATTCTGTGTGACTTCAATTGCAGTGGCACTGGAAACCCAGTACTTAAATGAAGCTATTTCTTCGTAGATTGACTTTTTCAATTTATTGTTTCCTTATAAAATAAAAATACATATTTGAGATTTTTTTAATGTTTTTTTTTAATGCCAAATACTAGTGCTACAGCATCTGAACAACTCTTAGGGAAAATCTGCCTGATTTATAGGTATTAAGCCAATTAGTTCCCACCAGTACCAAATAATTCATTCTCATTACAAGTTTGTCTAAATCTTCCTTAAGGAAAAAAAAATACCTAGGTTTAGAAGTACTTAAATAAACTTTAGTGATGAGAAGTACTTTTGTTACTTCAAATACTATGCACTTCTGCCATTATTTGAGGATTTTGGAAGTCTAGATAGTATATACCAGAACCAAACTAGTGTTTCCCATTGACAACCACTTGTCAACTATTCGTGTGAATATTCAACCCCCCTTCAATAGAATAGAATATTGATGGGGAGTTGAATATTGAGGGTGGTTCAGAATATTCTTGAGTGGAATTAAATGGCACATATATAAGGGTAATATAATAATGGCAGGGCATACTTGAAGTTCAGCTGAAAACTCCTCTCATTGGTTCCTATTCATTTCCTCAGATTTTTCCCTGTTCAGTCTCAGAGGAGAGACAGAGGGATGTGGTGCACCTTGAGACAAACCATGCTTGATGGCATGACCAGTTGGTCACTATTAGTAGGAAGAGCCTATGAGGTAAATTGGCACCTAAATTGTCCAAAGACATTCAGCCATTTGTCTGTTATAAATAGTCATTCATTCTGTTCCTAGAAATTGTGAATATCTGTAAACTTTGAATATTTTGTGTTCAGTATGCGTTCCTGGCACCAGAATACACTGAAGTAACTCATTAATTCCCAGAGCTTTAGCCAAGCTAATTTGCTAGATCAGAATATGGCAAACATAAAATCTTCAAATGGTAACAATTTTAATCCCAACATAAAAACTCCATGAAGTAAGGTTCTTATCTTTTATTTTGATGAGACTGCATGGTTGCAGGACTGCATTTCAGATGAAATGGAGTTCTATGGGGTATGTACAGCAATCTACGTGGGCAAATCAGAACGCACAACTAGGGGCTAAATAACTGAATGTGATTGTCATTTAAACTATACATGCCTTTTAGTGAGAATGAAGTCTGTCATATCGTTGATGACTTATGTTCTTTATCTTCATTCAGGTAAAACATTTGCTGCAGGCAGGACTTCTGAAAAAAAAAATTAGGACTTGATTTCTCTTTCTTTGATGAACAAAAAGGATCCACAGAGCAGTGGTACATAAAGACAAAGCTAGGCTGAGTATTACATCTTACCAGCAATGCACAAGTGTTAGTCAAATTGAGAGATGACAGTGGAATAAGGAAACAATTAAACTTCAATAAAAGAAAATAAAAAATAACATTCCAGTCAGATCTAATCACATTATGTATAGCATAACTTTCAAATTGGAAGTCTATAAAAACCAACCACATCTCAGCCAGTTTGTCTGGCATCTGTCCTGTATAATAAGCCTGAGGTTCTTCGTGGCAGAACTCCAAAGCAGTTTGAAACCATGTCTGCAGTGTGGATGGCACTGAGCCACATTTCCAAAGAGACAGAATCATTTTTCTGGTGGGAAAGGTCAGGCAGTACAGAGCCATAAGGGATTAGATTCCCTTTTTTGGCTTTTTCTCCATTCTTATTCCTTCAAATATATTTCTTTAAATAGTATCAATAATTCACAAACAGAAAACTGGCACTGTAGTAATGCTAATGAGCCATTTAAACTGACCAGCAGTAGGAAGTTCAGAACCCAGTCAACCTGGCTTGTGTCATTATAAAACAACAGAGAATTTGATAGGTTGCTGGTAACCTTTCCCCTGTCCTGCAAGTCTCTTCCCCAACTGTTTAAACCTTTACCTAATACAGGTTAAAATATATATGTAATGGATGATATAATTCCTATCGTTTGTATTTGATATGTGAAAGACAAGCATGAATATAGTAGTTAACTTACATTTATCTTCCATTTTAAATAATAATCTTATTCATAATGCATAAATGGACTCCATATGCTACCAGAGAAATGATTCCTACCATTCATTATGGGAGCACATATGGGAGCTGTACTCACCCAGGGTAAAATCCTGACTCTATTGATGTTAATGGCAAAATTCCCACTAATTTTGCAAGGGCCAAGATTTCATCCTTGATGTTCAGCCACCCTGGTAATAGAAAGAGCCAATGCTGAGAAATAGCATTCTGTCCTCTTGTTTTCTCTTCCTTTACCTCACATAAGTTTGAGCAACAACTGGGTTATCACTGAATTAATGTGATCCAATGTCTGAGTTTTCTAGCTTGCATTAAGTTCTTTGCTTAGAGTGAGGTGGATGCAGATTTACAGTCATAGCAGCCTCACAGTTGTCTATAAATGCTAGTAGTGAGCATTATTTCAGAGAAGAGGAGAAAATTACTGAGAAATAACAGAAGAACTAATTTGCACTGAAAAGGAAGGGCAGTATGGAGCTTTCCAGCGAGAAACATGTCTCAGGGAAACAAGGTCCGTGGCATCTTTTGCCACAGTCTATGGGTCATGATTGGATCTGGCCTAACAGAAAAATTATTGTGTCCCTCTTCTTGGAACCCTTCAGGTGTGTAGAATGTTGATAATAGGCAGATAAATTATAATCTGATGTTTCCCAAGGGCCCCAACACACTTCTCTATAGTGCAGTAGGAAATGCCTTCCTCATGTGGTCAAAATGTAATCCACCATGAGATGCATTCAGTCATTTATCATGGCTGTGGATGCTTGGGTCTTTTGATGGGTGTCACACAAGTAGTCCGTGTTATTTGAAAGAATGTATCTGTGGGTCATGAGACAGGTACATTCTTAGTCACATAATAGAGAGAGGATTGGAACATGTGTGAGAGCCAGGGCCCTGCAAAAAATTATATGTCCTTTCCCCTTTGAAAAGCTTGGTACGTATGACACAACAGCTTCTCAGTCCAACTGGTAGGCAGTGATCCATACTCAGGTTATGCTCCCTTTCCACAGTCTGTAAAGAAGTTTGTTCCCCAAAGGACCTCAGGCAGCAAAGAAGGAAAGTAGTGAAAGAAAGAAGGGAGGGAGAAGGGAAAGGTCATGCTCTTAGAGACACGCTTGTCAGAATTCAGGAGAAAACTTGGAAAGCATGAATTTGGAGCATATAACTTTGTGGCCCATGTGGAGCAGAGATAAAATGACTGTGATTTGGTTGCACTCAGCAAGAACCAGAATAAAGCTCAAACTGCTGTTAATTACTGCATTGCAGTTACACTACTACAATGCTTCTAGCCCACTGGACAAAGGAAGCCCTTTCAGAGGAACTTAAGTGAAACTGGCTGGATCACTCTTTTTACTCTTGAGTTAGATGGGTTAATGTCATGGTTTTGTGATTTTTGTTGTCGGTACTCCACATCATTACATCATGTAAAGCACTGGCAGTTAGAGAGTTAATTCCCTGGTTACTGCAAACTGCCTTTTTTGGTATGGCCCTCCGAGGGGGAGGGGAGGAGGTGCACTCCCCAGGGGTCTTTGTGTTGGAGGGGCGGTGAAGCCGCCTGGGAGACATGGGGTCTCTTCCCTTCCTGCCCAGCGGAGAAAGCACGTGGTCCTCCTGCAGGTTACTGTGTAAGACTCTCAGTTTGTAAACTCTGTTACGATTTTACTGCCCTCAATTTCAATATATTTACTAAAATTAGTTTTTCCTCCTCAGATTGGTGCCGCTGTTTTGCTGTTTTGTGATAGATCCGCCTATGAGTCCCCTGCCTTTCCCCTCTTCTCTTTGTTTCCCCAGGGTGTGGGTCCACGGCTTCCCTGCCGGGACCCACGCCGGACCTCTCGGGGCCGGCCCCTTCCCTTCGACAATTTTTTTTTTCTCTTTTCTCTTCCTTTTTTTTTTTTTTCCCGGGCCTGTCCCCCTTGTCATGGACGCAGATCCCTAGATAATACTGTGACAGTTAATATTAGCCGTTCCAGACATGGATGGATGATTTGCAAGACTGACCCTGATTCAAATTCAAGTATCCTGCAAATTCACATTGTTTGATCTTCTGGAAACATTTCACATATTGAGTGTTTTAAGCACAAGTGACCGAACTCTGTATTTTCTTTCCAGAGCTAGCAAATAATTGCCATTCTTGTTCGCAGAACAAATGAAAGTATTTTATTGAATGTGTACACACTTTAAAAGTGTTCACAAATTAAAAATAAACATTAGCTTGAAATCAAAAATCAACATTTTCCAGTTAGAAAATGTAAAAATCTTTTGAGGTTTCTGTTCTTTAATTCTCTTTTTTGATCATAAATATCAGTCTGGTTCAAGTAAGACTCTCACCAAAATGCAGTTTTTTCAAATCAGTTTATGATTTGAATTTATGAAAACATGTCACACAGCCTAATTACTTGATAAGGTCTATCATTTTGGAGTCCTTTTACGAGAGAAATTGCTCCTTAAGCTAATCAGCCAAATTCTTGGCTGCTGCAAATCTGAGCATCTCTACGAGTGTTTCTGGCAAGATCCCTGAAGTCAGCACCATCACATCACTGTCTGCTGAAGCTGACATTTTCCATGTGTAAGGACTACAAGATCAAGCCTCATTTAATAGAGGGAAGCTAGTTATTAAAAAAGTTGGAACAATAAATTATATTAATAACTTTTTAAAGATTTTTGACTTTTTTGAGATTTTAGATAATTTGTCTCTGGAAGACATCATTCTATTTTATTTTTTTTTTTTGCATTTTTATTTTTCAGCACTAGGGCGTGACAGGCTGTGAATTATGATCTATTCATTCATGCCCAGTTTCAACACAACTGGGTGTGAATTAATACCCCATAATTCATGTAGTGGAGTATCTTATTACAATTATAAAATTTTATTAGTATTTTTAATATTTATATTGTTAATTAAATGATGATGAGTCTCATAAATTCTGAACAATGAATTATGTTGTATTAAGCACTATTCAGATTTCATCTGTTAGCCAGTTAGGTACACATACCTCTATTATTTAATACACTATGTAGTAGTGTTGGGCTATGAGTTTTCAGCATGTAGATTCGCTTACTTTATCAAAAAATTTTCATTGTCAATTTGTAAACATCAGGGTCAATGTGGAAATGTTATTTCCTTTGACAGAGATAAATTTATTGAATGTAAGAAAGAGGGTTTTTAAAAAGTCAAAACAACTCAGATCATGTAAAACCTTGGGCAAGTGAACAGTCTTGTTTTTCCGAGAGCAAAAATGTCTCTCCTAAATATTTTTCTGCTAACTTTCCTAAAGCACTTTAGTCTTCAATATTCCATATCTGGCTATGCATTTCACCTGTACATTTGCTATGAAAGCCTCATTCCAGGTTTATATAAGCACTTAAGAGTGTTTAAGGTCAAACACATGCTTCAGTGTGTCCTACATTGAAGTAAGATCTACGATAATCTCAACACATCAAAAGACACTGAAGATCTGATGCACAGTGGGAATTGTAATTCACATTCAATTGTAATTCAAAATGTGAATTACATTACGAGGATGAAGATATCCCAATTCTGTTTGTTACTTACAAAATCAAAGCCATGCCATGTACGTAAATCTTATGGAAAGATGCAGCAGCCAGAGTGCATTAGATGCAAAAGCAACTTGTTCAGTAATACAGTGGCAGGCTTTGCATGATATAAACAATAGAAAATAATTCATACCCTTTCTGTATCTATGTGCACATTTAAAAAAATATTCTCATACATATTTTGTGGTTGGCAACCCTGCACACAGCACGGGGGTTGAAACTAGATAATCGTTATGGTCCTTTTCAACCCAGGCCATTCTATGATTCTATGATATTTCTGATTGATTTGTACAAAAAATTCAGTTTGAATTTAATTGTACAAGCTTATGGATGAACTTAATGCCCATGCAGGTGAAATTACCTTGAGCGAGGTGAAGACCTGTGGAGACACACCAATAACTCACCTACTCCCCAGCCTTTGACATTCTTTTGATTACAAGTGGAGTAAGGACCTGGTCCCAGGCAGAGTCACAGTATAAAGAACACAGAGCTGAGCCCTTTGAAGCAGTGGATTTTATGTGGCAGCATCCACTTGCCTGTCAGGTGCTGCTGTTCTGAGAGTGCAGCCAGGGTTGCCTACTGCTGCTTCATTAATAATGGAGCACTCACATAAATTCCATACAAAATCGATTTTTGGACAGTACATAAGAATCCAATATGAAGTCTTAAAATGTCATTGAGAAATCTGTTTGTAATTTACTTTGCCTATAAGAACCTACTGCCCCATAAACAATTTTACAGTATTTCTCCCCATTAAACAACCATTTTTTTTGAGTATCTGTCCAGCCTTCTTGCTGTGACATGCCACTGTGAGATGATAGATATTTAAAACAATTCGTAGACTTCCTTTCTTTTGATTCCTTATTCAAATTGCAAGTGGCAATATCATTTTCATCACAGTGTAGGTGAATGATGTTAATGGCTCATTATCTAATGAAGAATGTTAACTGAGGAATTTCAAACATACTGTTTGGAAAAGAGTGAACGTGCTTCTGTAGCAGAAAATAAATGTTCTTGTCCTTCTTTTTAAGCTTTGGAAAAAAAAAAAAAAGACTGTCAAGTACAGATCAAAGATTCTTGGAGTTGAGGCCCAGGGCAGGGGAATGGGAGAGCTTCATTTTTACTGGAGCGCAAAGGTTTGTCTGTGACTTGAATTATTTTACTAAGTGCTTGATTTAACCTCCCATTCACTGACAAAAAAAAAAAAAACAAAAACTTGATAACAATAATTGCAAGTGTAACTTTACTTTCAACCCTTAATGATGCCTCTCATTAACAACATGCACATAGAAACAAGCTCTAGGAGTTTTTAGCAGTTTTAAAATGCTGAAGATATTTTTCTGCCTCATTTTCTTATTGCCAAAATGGGCCTGATAATTAGTCTTGGGAAAATAAAGTTGATGTTTGCAGAGATTTTACAAGTATTCTGCAAATGCATATCTTTTTATTTTCTGTGTGGGTGACTGAAGCATTTTGGGTGACTGAAGTCAGAGTGTATGGCTTCCTTGCTTAATACAGTATTTCTAGTACCAATGTACTGAGAAACATCATATCTTTTATTCTGTAGCTGTTCACTCCCCAGCAGCTGAACAGTGGCTTTTGACTTTGTTACATCTGACACATCTGTCAGGATTATGGAGTTCCAGAACCGCTCCACTTAAAAAGATCAAAGACATGGTGCTGCCAATTAAACCTAGGGGTTTTATAGGAGTATGAAAGAAGTTTTAACAGCCCTGTCCAACATTTGCTACTACTTTTATGACTTGAGAGATAAAAGTTCCAAGAAGCTAACAGTTATTTCTTATTTTCTAAGGTGTTTCCATCAGAAGGGTTGAAATTTAACAACCTGGAGAAGTAGGTGAACTGCAGAAAAAGCTAGCTGGCTTTATATGTTACTTAACTGTCGGTTCTTGATCAACTGAAGCAAGTTGTGTATGCTTCTGGATTAATAATGGAATTTGAACTTTGCATGGATTTCCAATTGTTTTTCAGTCATAGGCAGGATTTAACAATTACATTGTTCTAGAACTTCACTTCAAAATCCTGCTCTAGGTATAAGCACAAAACCCAGCAACTCTCACCTCCTCAATAACCTTTCAAATCCATCAAAATATACCTCTAAAACCAGTGATTTCTAGCCAGAAGAGCACCACATATCTGCCAATGTTTACTAAAGGAATCTTACTAGTAGCTTTTGTAACTTCTACTATCATCATTTTGCAACTTGTGTATAAACTCTTGGATAACAGTTGAATAATCATCTGTGCTTTGTAGTATACGTACTTTGTTGTATCACATCAAACCAAACAAAATTCACCTTGGATTGGGAAAATGACATTTAGCTGTGAGACATATTGGAAATGCAAGCCATATTCTTTAAATTTTTGTTTTTTAACTTTTCAGAATTTCAACAATGTTAAACTGGGACATATACATAAGGCCCAAGGTAAGCAGCTTTTTTTTTTAATCAGTTTTGAATAGATCTTGCACACCATAAGCAGAGACATTACAAAAACTACAACTTAATTTTATAAGCACTGTAAACAATTCAAGTGATCCCAACAGAAAACAGTATAAAATGTAAGGAATTTGGAAGCTCTTGCTATGTGTATTTGGAGTGAGAACGTTACTTATTTTTCCCCTTTCTTCTGAATATCATTTGCGCTGTAATGCTGTAACTCGGACTATTACACCTACTGACAGGGGTGGTAGCTAAATGGTCAGCTGCAAAACTTGGGATGATAAAGTGCCACATTAAAAGATAGCATACTGTACAGTTTACCATGACAGAGAAGAGGCAAACAGGTTGTTATGGAGATTCTCTGTGAAGAGCTAATGTCATGTTTCTATAAGTAACAATTTCTGTAGCAATGTGTTTTGGGAAGAGCTGGCCAGAACATTTTCTCTCAATAACTCATTTTTGGAAAAAATATGCTTCCTATTAAAAAAGTATTTTTTAATGATGTTAGAGCTGTGTTATTTTTTCCCCCATAAGAATCCATTAAGAAAATCTAATGCCTTTTAGAAACACACTATTTATTAAACTATGGCTTCCCACTAAATATATTTTTCAGCATATTATGAGGCAAAAATTTTCAATAAAAAACTTTAAAATATTGCAGGGTTTTAGTAAAGATCTGTTTTGACTCTTAGGAACTAAAGAACCTTTAGATTCATATATCTGTGGTGGATGTTATTGATGTAGAATGTATATTGATTTTTTTTATTTGCTTACTGTATTTTCAACAAGCTTCAGCACAAAGAGAATTGTTTGGGAAATGAAGGTTCAGATATCTGTGGAGGCTACTGTAAGCCTGGTCAAAGATCATCTAGTATCTGCAGATGCCTAGGAATACAGAGCTTCACTGGTAAATGAAGCCCCTGGCTCTTATATGCTGGTCTCTGCTTCAGAAGGGAAAAACTATGATACACTAGTCAATTACAGGCTGGCTCAACAGACTTTGTCAAGTGGAAAGATGATTCTTTCTTATGTCTTGTATCAATTTTTCTTTTGTACTGAGTAATAACATTATAAAAGCATTCATCTTTCTGTCCAATCTATCTAAAACTTTGGCTATATAATCAACTGCAACGGGATGTTTTTAATCTTTTTTAATATTTTTCACTGTGTTCGCATCCCCGCATTTTCATGTGGTGCTGACAGCTCATGATACTTGGTGCTTTTCTGAAATTCTGAGATCCTCTAAATTCTGCAACTGGTTCCATATTTATTATATCTATACATTTAGATTTTTTATTTGCTATAGAGCAAATACTAAAAATACAAACATTGCAAGGTTAAAAAATCAGTACGTTTCCCCTAATATTTTAAAATTTTGGAGCTTTCCTGGCCAAGAATTTCTGAATCCTTTGCTTTAGAAAACTCACTTTAGTATGTATGCTGAATTCAGATACATTTAATTACTACTCAAAACCAGATTTTGTGTTTATAAAACTTAATGCCAATAAAGTGACAGTTTTTGTAAGCATGCTGATACTGTAATTCAGTTCTAACAGGGCCAAACATCAAATATAGAGTTAAAACTCTACTAAGTTACAGGAATTCCATTTATAACACTTGGAAAATTTATGTTATACAAGAACCCATGACACAGTGCTTTTGTGAATTTGTCAGGTAATTCTAAAACTGTGACAGTCCACTTTAGTGACTGTGATGTGTGACAGTCTTCAAGACAAGAGGTCTGATCCTTTGAAACATTTTTCCTGATTATATTCCAGTGTGTCAGAGAAAGCATTTAACATTTCACACTTCTCCCCGTTCCTTTACTAGTATAATCTATTCTGGAAAATATTAAGCTGCACTGGGCTATAGCTCAGAAGACTTCAGCTTTTTGACCTATGCAAGTCACCCCCCTATGGCCAGTTTTTTACCTGTAAATAAATGATGGCAATTATTTGGTCCAATTGCCTAAGTAGCTATGAACTTTGGGAATACAAGCTGTGTGTAGACAGTAGAATGGTAGATGCCTTCAAAATCTCCTGCATCCAAAATTATATAATAATGTAAAGTAATTGTAAAAACAGTGGATTCTTTTCTGTCTGCTGTGAATGTTCTTAGAAGAACTGTGTGGAAAATAGAAGGGGAAAATAAAGACACATTGTGGAGTTCCACTATGAAAGTTTGAAAAACCAGTTTGGAGTTGAGACCTACTTTTGATGACCTATTTCCCTGTCATCAACGGCAGTAGCTGTTTTTGAGGAAAAGTAGTAATAAATGCCACAAAATGTTTTAAAGGGAGCACTATATGAATCTACTGTGCTGTGTGGATATTGTTTATTTCTAGACTAGGAACCAGAGTCTGAAACTTGGCGGGAATAATACGGTCTATGACTAGCTTCATGCATGTCTTGGCTTCCTACTCTAAAAGAAATCATTTGATAAAGCTGAGCAGATCTGTTTTACTTTGTATGATATTTGATGAAGAAGAAAATCCCTAATATTTGGCTAACCTTTCAAAAACTTTATTGTGCTTTCACTGTTTAGGGAAATTTTTAAGTTAGAATTAGTGTGAAAAACTACAGATGTTAGCTCTTCCTCCTTTGTCTAAGATCAGATTTATCTAGCTAACCAACATTAAAAATGTGTAAATTTCTGGCAAACACAATGAATCTTGAATATATTAAGGAAACAAACAGATGAACCATCTGGAAACAAGACATAGATCTGAAATAACTATGCCAGTGGCACAATACAAGCATAATCCCTGGCATAATTTACACAGAGCAACTGTATCAAGAGCCAGAAACTATTCTTTCAGAAGGCTGAGTTTAATAATAATTGCGCATTACAATTCCACTTGCTGGGTAAATATTGACAGAGGAGTGGCACGTGCTGTAGAAATGTGTCTACATCCTCCATTCCCTCTAGGGAAGTGTCTGTATTCTGAATTTTCTCTACCATTTTTCTCCTTTTGTCTTTCCCACCCCCTTCTCATCTAGAATGATTTTAGTAGGTTTAGCTCTGCAACTGCAGGAATTGCTTTAACTTTGATTTTTTTTTTATAACTGATACATTATACACATTATAATGCATAATTGATTATGCACACAAATGCTTAATATTATGTAAAATATGACAATTTGATAAGTGGAGAAAATTTGCACATATCCATTAAGTAGCCCTTAATTTTACCAAACACTATTAAAGATTCACACACAATTTATCAGCTTTCTCTTTTAGCTATCACTTGAAGAGATTTCAGGTCAAACAAGACTGTCACGTAATCCCCGTGCAAACTGCTTGTGATAAAAAGTGCTAGGTTTTACTGTTATGTGAGTAAGTAATGAGTTTCAGCTGGGTGTGTTTTACTGTGGCAGTGGATTGTTTTGGTTCCTCTCACTTTCATTGGCAGTGATCATGGAGCAACAAGAATTAGATCCTGTATTCTTTACGTCTTTAAGTTGCTAGCAAGGGACAGACACCTCAACAAACAAAATACTGAAGAGTGTTTGCAAGGAATTTTGAATGGTGAATATACTGCAAACCTGGATAGGAACTAGGTTGCACTATATCTTAAAAAGTGACTGATTTAAACCCGTACCTAATGTATTTTGTAGGTTAGCATTAATTTGACTTGCTGAGTGGGTGGAATTTATGGATGTAATGCATTGCACTAGGCAAATAAAAACATCCTCCTTCAGTAATAAATGTGAAGGCAGGCTCCATACTGGCAAGACAAGTATTGTCTTCAAAGATTTAGCTTAATTAATATCCATCTGACTCCTGTGGCATAATGATGCAACACGCTGCAAATGACCACTACCAGGAAATAACAGTTCTGGCATTTGACTTTAAGCTAATTTTTGTTGTTTTTATTTTTAATCTCTGCTTAGCATTTGTCTCGTTTTCTTCGATATCATGCCATTTTTCCCCTTTCCCTCCTTCCTTCTTCTCTATTACTCTTAGCATCTTAGCTTTCTATTTCCTCATGTATTTCAGATTATCTTAGTTCAGAAGGTTTTATCACCTTCCCTTTCACTTTTGTTCTTGTCTTGCTTCCGTAACACATAACAACAAACATTAAAATACTTTCATTAGCACTTCCCAGTATGTCAGACAAACAATCACAGCAAGTATAGACTTTGCTCTGGAAAACTTCCTACTTTAATTAGATTTCCAGAAGAAACTCTAGAAATGGACATGGAGAAAAGGAAGAGATCTTCACGTTGGTAACAGATTTGGAAATAGAACCTATTTGTGTTTCAACTTATTACCATACTTACTTATTCTACTGATACTTCTTGTGCTTCTACTCTTTCCATAAAGAAATTGGCTTTGTTTTGCCTTGGAGGAAAAGATGACATGTTAATTGTAAAAACTCTTCTACACAAACAAGGGCCTGACTTATTGAAATTGAAGCGCTATTGCTCTCAGAGCTGACCCTATACCAAAGACCTAGTTGGGACTGTACCCAAATTATAAATTATTTTTGTCTGAAATATAACATATTTTGCAGCTTGATTGTGCCTCTTCAAAAGGAGCTTAAGAAGACAGTAATCAGAATAAAATGAAGTCGTTTTAGTCAGTGCAAATGGGTTGGATGATGATTTAAACAGGTAGATGAGATTTCCCTTCATTTGTGTGGAAGCTCTATGTATGTATCCAAAGATAAAACATGTGTTCGATATTCTTTTTTTTAATTTTCCCTCTTTTTTTCACTTTCAGGTGAAAAAAAAAGTGATTATTTTTTAGAGGCTGGAAAGTGTTTACTCTTTCCAAAATCTATGGAAATAATGATCCATGTGTGTGTCTCTGCCTGTGAGGTCAGCCAAAGGATTTTTGCCATTTCTGGAATGGATTCTTTAAAGCTCTAAGTATTCCAGATCCAGTCAAATTCAAGAGAACTTATATGTTACAATAATAACCCAGAGCTCTGTGAATCAAAACAATGCATTCCCTCACTAATAATGAAAAACTCTGGAGTTTTGGCAGCTGAAATCTGTTTGCTTGAAGTTTTGACCCTGAACACTCTAAGCCTAAACAATTACATCTATTCAAGTGAGCTAAACAAATGTACTGAGGCAAATGAAGTTCCACAAATGCTTAAGATCTTTCTGGCAAACTTTTTGAAAGATATGCTCTAGTTCAGCCACAAATTACTTGGCTAGACACTGAAATTGCTGGGTGAAATTCTATGGTCTGTGTTTTACAGCATTTCAGACTAGATGATCGCAGTAGTCACTTCTGACCTTGAAATATGTGGGTTGGCTGTTAAACTGAGTTAGCAGTGCCAGAGTGAGGAATATAGAAATGTGGTTTTTTTAGCATATTAAAACCTGTTCAGTTTTTAATTTTAACAAATACCCCATTCAAAATAAACAACTTGTCTGGAAGTGCTAAAAAATTACTTGACAGTACTTAATCACTTCCCAGTTCAATGTTAAGGAAAGACAAAGTAACAAACCACTTAATGGGGAGGTTTTTCTTACTTCCTTTTTTCTCAAAGTCCTCCTATTTTCTCAAAGTCTTCATATTGCCAAACCCTTATGGACTCCTTATAATATAGAACCTGCTTGATCTTAGATGTAGTATTTACTTCTGTGGGGCTTGTTGTAAAAAATGTTACAAAACAGTATGCCTGAAATTAAACACAGGGAATATCCCTGTGATTTTCCATCTTTTATTTATTATTTTTTGTAGTTATAGAAGGAAAAACTGAACTCTCTTTTCCATTAAACCAATTCTCTAATAGTATTATTCCAAATGAGAGGTTTTATATCACTTTTGTCAAGAGAACTTGGATAAGAGAACTGCTTACTTGGGTAGGCTTCCACATGATTCTCCCCTTTTCCTGAGGTGCAATGGCAAAACATGCTTTTTAATTTATATTTTTGATACACTGGCATTTTAAAGCACATTTAAATATCTGGTAAAAAAGGTTTTTTTAATTTCCTTGTATTGTGATAAGCATTTAATTGCAAGGGAATTTGCAACCCTTAAACTTTCAGCACAAATTCAACATACAATTATATATCAAGTCCAGAATTGACAACTAGGCATCTAAAGCCTCAGGTGGGAGAGTTGGGGCTGTTCAGCCTGGAGAAGAGAAGACTGCAAGGAGGTCTGAAAGTGTTCTTTCAATATCCAAAGGGGGGGACACAAGAAGGGGACAGACTCTTTAGCAGGGTCTGTTGTGATAAGATAAGGGGGAGTGGTTTCAAACTAATAGAGGGGAGATTTAGATTGGATGTAAGGAAGAAGTATTTTACCATAAAGGTGGTGAGGCACTGGCTCAGGTTGCCCAGAGAGGTGGTAGAGGTCCCATTCTTGGAGACACTCAAGGTCAGGCTGGACAGGGCTCTGAGCAACCTAATCTAGCTGTAGGTTTCCCTGTTCATTGCAGGGGGCTGGACTAGATGACTTTTAAAGGTCCCTTCCAACTCAAATGATTGTATGATATTTCTTAATAGTTGTGTATGTAAACTCCGTTATACTCTGCTTATTAGCTTTTTCTGAAATGAAGTTTAGGAATGTATTTCTAAGGTAACTTCTGATTCTGTTGGTGAGGGAGGACTTAATGGCTTTGAGGGTGTTGCCTTTCTGTTATCTGAAGCAAAAGTATAAGCTATTTACAGCATTTATTTCTCAGGCTTTTAACTGCTCTTTCTGTAAGCTGCAGGTCAGAGGTGAGAAGAATAGAAATGGCGTTGCTTAGGCTGGGAGGCTGTATTCCATCCCTGTTACGCTAGTTTGAAATATCTTCTTTCCTGTAAAACAGTAGAGAATTGGCTGCTCTTCTTACATGTCTGTTCAAGTGGAAAGTGTACTGTTTCTGAACTGTGAATTTTTAGGGTTTCCCTCTTTCTAATATGAATCCAGAATTCATTTTCAGTGCATAACCATTTGTTTCTAGTTGGTGAACAAGGCTGAATGCCAAGAATATAAGACTACAGTATGTTTTATATTTAAGTGGTATCTCTTGGTGCATCCAGGGTAGTTTCTGGTGCTGGTGTCAGTGGGTATTTTGTAATGTCATCTCACAGTGAAATTCAAAAACATTGAAAAGGAATCTGTCTCAAGCGTTTCTGACAGCTTATATCTTCCAGATGGATGATTGGCTTACTTAAAGTCTTGTTGTGAATTGTATTTCTGCAACATGAAAGATTTACTATTTTTTCACATTTTACAATTTTTATCAAGAAGTGAAAGTACTGCTGATTGTATAGTGAAATACAGAAAGATAAAAAGTATGAAGTGTTACATGTTTACCTGCAGACTGTGGTGAAAAATGATGGATAGGTGACCTCGTGGTCTCCATGTTGTTTCACCATAGCTCATCCCAATGCAAGAGAGCTCTCTAAATCAAGACACTGTAGTCAGGAACATAAACCATGTGCTTATCGATCGGATCCACACAGAACTGCTTTAAAAATGTGTCTCTGCATTCACAGAAGTCAACTTCATTCTTGATTGCTTCAAGTCCAAATCAAGATGCCAAGAGGACTGTGCTTCAGTGAAACAATAACCTAAACATCCTGGATACACTGGCATTAACCCTAAAGTAGTGTCAGAGCATGCTATTTTTTTCTTGATTCCTTCACTCGATCTCATTTTCTAATTAAAGCGTGGACTCATTATAATTTTAGTCACTTTAACACCATGTATTGAATTGTTTAACTCATGCGCTTCTAATTTGTAGGAGAAACCAGAGTGAAATCTTACAACAGTTCCACAAAAATAAGAATAGAAACTTTTCTGCTTCTACTAAATGAATTTTGATTCCATCCTGTAATGGCCAATGTATTTCTTCATTGAAGAAGTTTTTAGCCACCATATTCCATCATAAAAAAGATCACAAACTATAGGAGAGCTAGCATTTTTACAAATCAAACCCAAAGTTTTGGCTTGTACTGCTTTAGAAAACAACAGAACAGTCATTGCACAATACTTTCTGCAGTATGATCAAGAGCAAATAATTTCTGCATTTTATTAACTGTTTTTTTTAATGTTCTTAGATACTTTCATACAATTCATATGACTGCTTTCCATCAACCAGGAACTCAAATGACTTCAGCTGCATTGGAAAGTTCCCATTATCCTAGATCAAGTCAAGACTAGAAAGGCAATTGAGACTTCTTTTTTTCTTCTCTTTGATAAACAAAAAATAGAAGATTCCCTAAAAGCTTTTAGATTACTAAAACAGGTCTTCTGCTGACAAGGTAGCTACATGTGTCTGCCTCCTTTCAGCTTACTTTTCCAGTCCAGTATTTTCCTTTTCTGGACTGTATGTCAGCCAGCCAGTGTCATCCAGGCCCCAGTCTTGGCTAGACATCGAAACAGACAGGAAGCAACACAGCCTGGATGTAATGAAAAAAAGATGGGGGAACTGCCATGAGTATCCTGATGACATCCCGGCCTGATCTTTTTGACCCCTTTTGGAGAGACAAAGATGTCAAATGAGACTGGAGAAAAGCTGGTAATCTTACCAACAAGATTATAATAATCAACCGAATAATCAACCAAAAAGAGCTGTTCATTTTCTCTTCACACCTCCTAGCTTTTTTATTTAAGTCTTACTGAGTTTGGAAGTTTCTCCCTCTTTTTGGAAGTGAGAAAAAGAATTTTGTCAGCTCTTGGCAAATTTGTCTACTTTACTGATCATCCCAGATGATTGGATTCTATTTTCCCAATGATGTATTAGGAAATGAATGTAATTAACTGCATTATCTCTGAGTAGGAGTTATATAAACCTACTTGGGAATAGGAGACTCAATAAGGGGATAATTTCCTCCTTTGATATGTCTGACTCCTATTGATTTGAATGAAAATGTTTGTGCATCTGAGGTACAATTTACATGTAGGAGAGCCTGAACTAAAATCTCTGGTTTGATCTACTAAATTAGATGAAAGATCAGGAGACAAACTTTGCTTCTCATAAAGATCTCATTGTGCAAATAGTATGAAGTACCTGAAGTTTTTCAAAATGCATCGTGTTAACAGATACTGCTCATTCTGCAAATAACTAATTTATCCAATAAATAAGTGGTTTATCTAATATACAATTAGATAGATCAAATAAAGAGAACTATTATCTTTTACTTCCCTTTATCAAGGATAAAAGGAAATTATCTGTGGGCTATTGTATGCAATGCTTTTCCAATTATAATTAGTCTATTCAGTCTGCAACCCTTGCAAAAAATACAGAAACATTCTCAAAGTAACAGAATTCTCTTGGTGTTCTCTTCACTATTATTTCTCATGAGTTCTCAGTCTCAACATTGTTGCCAGTTAACACACAAAACCCATGCCTTATCTGCCTTTAGCAAGGAAAGTAGGGTGAACTCTACTAGTCCTTTCTGAAATAAGAGGGCCTTTCTGCAGGGTTTGTGTGAAAGAGCTTTATGGAAATGGTGCCATTTCCAGAACACCCGCCCTTTACAGAGAGCTCTGTTTCACTGCTGACAGAATTGGGTGAGGAGTCCATCACATGGCCGTGCCTCAGCTGCTGCACACCTTATTGCTCGTCGTGAGGAATTGCCCCATGCTGTTTGTTCCTTCTCTGCTGTCTGCTCTCCTGTAAGAATCACCTTATCTGCAGGACCAATGAGACCATTAATGGAAACTCTCTGGTATGCCATCAGAGCCCCACTTCTTGATCAATAGTTATTTACTTCTGAGAGGTCAGAGCTTGGCTAATATAGCTGAATAATTTTATTGATAGATAACGTAACAATGAAAAATAAACTTTAAAATAGAAGATGAATGAATTCAGCACTTTCTTCAGGGATGAATATTATTATTTGAAAATGTTAATAGCTGGTGTAATGCTGAAAGGGCAGACAACAAAAGCATTGAATAATTGTCCTAGAACTATAATCAGACTTCCATTATTGACCTCTGCTAATATTCTACTGTAACTGTCTGCTAAATTGGTTCCTTGGGGCTTGAAATATACAGTGATGTTATGAGTTCCTATTGTAAATTGCCACACAGAAAAGTAGCAAGTCTCTGAAATAGTGCTGGCCCTCGTCTGATCAATACTCAATTCTAAGCAGTGCAAGAGGCAACTGTTGCCATAGAAACATTGATGTCACCGAGGTTGAACAGTGGCTCTTACAACAAATCATTTCCTTTGAGCAGTTGTAATTGACTATATGTACAGTTTGCTGTCACCTGAGACTATTTACATCAAGCCAGTAACAGAGCTGCATTAGTTATTCTGGGAGTAAGAGGGTTAGCTCTTCTTTTTGTGACCTTACAAATACCTAGGAGGATATTGCCATGGCAACTAGCAATATAACAGGATGAACATAAAGGTAGCTACATAATGCAGTGGCATTCTTTTGGAGCATCGGAGGTAGTCCTAATAAACTTTATCTAGCTGCTGCATAATATAAACATTACATTAAATATATCTCTGTCACAACTTTTGTCTTCCAGAACTGTTACCTTTGGCATAGGTAAAAGTAGGAATCTTCAAAACTTGCTGCAGAACTTAAAAGCTTCCTGTTCTGTACTGAGATGTTACCAAACATTTTTTGCAGGAGAGAGGAGTGAATTTAGGGTGGAGAGCCTTTTTCTGCTTTCAGATGTAATGTTGATCTGGAGGCAGCACTGGTTTCAGAATTTCTCTGACTTGTTAAGGCACATTTTTTTCATTTAGCAGGGAATTATTTATTATTTATATGTATTCTTTTAAAAATAAAGTCATTCAAGTGGTTAAATACATTATAATATTACCTCCTTTCCTGTATGGACGTTTAAAGTAGGCACTGCATTAGCTCCTTTAGTGCTGTCCGCATTGCATCTGCCTTTGTTCTGTGAATGATTCTGTAGGAGCCGATGGAACATCCCAGTGCCTGGTAGTTCCAAACAAGGCTGAGATCAGATTGAAAAGCACCCATGTTTTCCGGCAGCACCCGAGCTGTTCAAAGGAAAACTACAGCAATACCTAACTTAGAAGCTCTCTAAATGCAAATTGCTGGCCTTGCCATGAAAATATATATTATAGTCCTTTTAAAAAGAGTGGTATCTGATGTGATACCATAATTACCCAAACCTGCTCTGTTCTGTGGAGGAAACATAAATTTAGTGATCTGTCACTCAGTCGCATGGACTAACATTCTCTGGTACATCAATAATAAAAATGTTGTAAGTGTACAAGCTACTAATTTTCATACTTAAATAGCTAGCCTCCATATGCATATATTTGCAACTACATACACGGTTTTCATGTTTTATACTGTGGAATACAAAATTAATATGATTGCTTATTCTAATTATATGGTATTTTTTTAGGCCTAAAAGCCTCATGTAAGTAGGGAAGAAATATCTGAAATATGGAGGTTTTTAAAATACAGTGCTGATGAAATCTCATAGTATCTCACACCTCTCTCTCCTTTCACAAAAGGCTATGTGCATGTGTTTATGATCCTGTTTATGATAATATGTGGTTGACTTAAGGAAATTCTTAGCCACAAAAGATTGAGTTCTTCAAGATCTTTCTAAAAAACAACAACAGAGCTGTTTTTAAAGTAATGTTTGTATGGATAGGACAATTTAGAAAAAGGTTATTTTCATATTCTAGGACATACTTGCCTGATAGGAAGGAAGAAACTCCCCTTATTCTATCTTGGAAACGTTTAAGGGTTTCTTGGATTTCTTCTGAAATTTCTATTACTGTTTGCTGCTACAGACAAAATCCAGGGGAATTACTGCACCAGTACAGCCGTTTGTATGCAAGAATGGCTTGGAAAGTTACTGGACCATGAGTGTTGCCTGTGTCTTCAGGTGATATTTTCTGCTATTTAAAAATATGCTTTGTTGGAACGTATTTTTGAAATGCAACATAAAATCACAGCTGTGTAATATACAGTATATAACAGTAACTAAAAACAAAGTACGTGGTGACATTTTGATTTAGGTGCAATAAAATTAATTTACAGTGAAGAACTGAGAATGCTACATTCTTTCCTTCAGTTTCAAACACAGGCTTCCTCCCTCCCTCCCCTTCCTTTTTTTTTTTTTTTTTTTTTTCCCTAAGGAAGGCCACATCTCTTCTCTGGAGTAAAGACAACAAGCTTTAATGTTATATCATTTTTGTGAGACTGTCACACAGATGACTGGGAAAGAACATAGTCCTGTTGATACGCTTTAAAAGTTCTCCATCAGTACTCAAATGAAAGCATTTTCTTTTTTTTTTTTTTTTTTTTTTTTTGTATTCAGAGACTGTGCAGATTAAGTTTTGGCTGTGACTCTGTTCTCATTTTATTTCTGGGTGGCCATGTCAGCTGTTACTTGCATGTGGTCTAGTTCGTGTTTCGGGGTGAGCAGTTGTTCTGCTTTGCTCCCCCTGGAAGTGTTGGTGTTAGAGTGCAGCTGATGCAGAAGAGACAGCTCTCTCTGAAACTTATGTAACTTCTCTGAACCTGGGATCAGTTTTGAATTGCTTTGAGGAAAACTTGAATGAAAATTTTAATTGAGCAGCTTGAGAACCCATCTTTGGACATTCTAATACTGTAGAAATACTGGGATTCTGAAAAACAGGGTCAAAGCATGAACAGTTAAACAGTATGGTAGTAGCGTCAGACACAAAGGAGCTCAGAGAACTATTTCTGTAAATAACAGGCATATTTCATGAGATTGTCACTATTTTGGTAACTGTGAAATGTCAGTCCTTTGTGTAGAGCAGCATAATGGTGAGGACAAGTTATAAACATGGGGTGCCAAGTGGTAGGCAGAGCAGTGAACGTATAGAAACAGCAGCACCACAAGTGAAAAAGGATTGAAATTCTGCTCTCTGCCAGTACAGATGTCCTCCTGTACCCTTCATGACTCACTGACAGAGAAATGCAGACACGGTACAGATAAGTCTCTCTGCTGAATTACAGGGTTTGGGACAGGAAGAAGTATTTTATACGTTAGATGTGCTAATGCAGGCCAGGACTGTGAGCTGTGAGATCAGTATAGCCAAGGGACAGCTCTTGAAGCTGATGAGCTCTACAAATGTGTGTGTGAAACTCTCAGAAGAAAGTTTTAGGTTGCTAGTAGTCTTTGGCCAGCATTGTGTATAAACTTTCCATGACCCACAGACAGCTATGCTCATGGAGAGCACTGAAGAGGTTGAAACTGAGGGTAGCATTCTCAGGAGATGGAGTTTTAGAGGAGGAGAGCAAAAGTCTCATGGCTGGGTCTTATAGCCTGTGCAATGACTTCCTACAGCTCAATTAAAGCGAACTCAGACCTAACTTTGTTCAGCAGAGAGGCCTCCATTTTGGAACAGTTTAGTTCCTTGTCACAAAAGAAGAAATACTGGAGGAGAATGCAAAAGAAACTGCAGGAGAATGAAAAACAAAGCAAAACAAAAATGTGAAAAATCAACACCTTCCTCCCCTTGTTGTTGCCTTTCTTGTAGTGGATGCACCTCACTGCAGCAACTGTTTCTTACTGGCTGCTCTGTTACTACTGCAGATGGAACACACTAGACCAAGTGTTTTGTCTTTAAGAATCTTCTGCAATGTGAAGGTCTTATGGAAAGGAATAAAATTGCTTCTCAAATGTGAACTGAATAGGGAATCAGTAAGAAATTCTTTTTTGGCTCTTGATACCTTTAAGGTCTGGAACTCTGAAAGCTCCTGCTCCTCTCTTCTCTTTCCTTCCCTTGTGTTACTTCTCTGAATTCAGCGTCAATTCTCTTGATCGACTTTGCTATTAAGTAGTTGCAGAATCAGCTCCATTGTCCTTAGTGGAATTTTCCTTTCCAGTTTTGGCACCTTGTCCTTCTCAGTGTTACTGTTACATTTTAATTTGGCTCTGTTTGTCCAAAATGCAGCCAGATACATTTATATTCTTATGACACAAGACACTATAGGCTTTGTCCAAGGAGGGGAAAAAAAAAGACTGGTTAGAAGAGACAGATCAACTCCTTTTAAGGATCTCATATAAATGCTTGTATCCTAGAGAAGCAACCAGCATTGCATTTCTTTCCTATTGTTGGTCAGAAATATGCAGATTACTTAATTCTCATTATTTTACTTTTTTTAATTTTTTCAGAATGTTTTGCCTATGCTGCCAAAAGATGGCCCAAAAAAATACTGTTTTTTAGAAATCTGGAAAAGTTCAGTAATATATTTTTTATGTCTACTAAATCTGGTTTTTTACCCCTTAGAAGGCTAGTTACATCCAACCTATAATTAGCTTTGGTGCAATGTTTCATGCAAGAGACTTCTTGAATAGCTTCGGCAGTATGAATAGGCGTGATCTCCAGATCATGATACTGTGGCAGCATTAAGCCATGTTGACTGATGTGGTTCATTTTTCCTGTGTGGGCAGGTTTTTTTGGACCAGTAACAAGCAGTGTTTTGCTCTACTTGTGTTTCCCTAGAAATTAACAAAGAAAGCAGAAATAGATGCAGGTGTATTTTTTCCTGATGTGTTTATGTCTGACTTGCTCAGGATCTTCACTGTGTTTAGACACCATACTAGTGTTTCAGTAGTTGACTGTGACCTAAAAATCTCCTAGCTAGTGTTCCTGTATCCTCCTTTTCCTTCCTCACTGCACAGAGCTTTGCTAGAGGCAACGCCTCCAGCTGTGATCACCTGAGTTGTCATGTTGTGTAATCCTACCACTAGGAAACCACCTTTCCTCCTTCCCCTTGTTATGTGATAAATTCCCATTCCTGGGACTCCAGTTGAAATCTAATGAAAAGTGAAAGAGTTACTCTTATGACAGAACCCTAAACTTAAAAGAAAAGAAAGGGATGAGAGTACAAAATAATTTTTCAGAAGGGAAATAGCACTGTAAATTAGTGTGACAGCTCTTTGTATGGGTTACTGGTAGAAATTTCTTGATAAATCGGAGTTTCTCGTTTAGAGACCAGAAAAAAGATAGAAATTTCTTCTGAATCAGAAAGAAGACACTCTTAAGAATATTTTTTCCATTAATAACAACTTGGGACAGCACATATAATAGACACATGCTAAAATATGCAGCTCTGCAGTGGTGTGCAAGATTGTCATCCAGCTGGCTGTCAGTGATGGTTAGGGCTCCACATCCATCAGTGCCATCAGCATGTGTGTGCATGTAAGAACTGAGGGAATGAATGAAAAGAAGCAGAGTGCTTCTATTCTGTTTGAGAAAGCTCTGTTTCAGCACACCAATCTGTTTTAATACTGTGTTAAGAATTCTTGGTGTGTGCTAAGGCATCTGGCACACTTTTCCATGATTGAATCTTTCATTGCTGAAATCCTGACCCTGCAGTCAAGGCTGCAGCATGTCTTCCTGTGCACCCCTACTTATAGCATATGTTTTGGGGCTGCAGTCTTCTGAAGAGTTGTGTTCGTCTAATCCTGACCATACAGTGCACACCGGAGGAAGAGCAAACTTTGTGGCCTGGATATTGCTGAGATAAGGTTTTTTCAGGATTCTTGGGTCTGCCATCTGCATGGGCTATGCCTTTAAAGAGAATTGAAGCCACATATGTCCTGTGTGACAGGATCCTGAGTGCTGACTTCTTTAAGTGCACTCACCCATTGTTATGAGGGAAGTAGTGAGTATATTATCGATCCCTGCTATGCTGAGACCGGAAGGAGATGAAGCATGCAGAGTGGAGGTGATGTCTCGAGTTTCACAGCCTCAGAGCAGTATTTTGGTCCACTCTGCTTCCCATTGCTGCCATTGGCACCCATGTCCTAGAAAGTCCTCTCAGGCTGTACAGTTTCTTGGTTTCTTGAGCCCTTCCATCACACTGCCTGGGCAGAAACAGAGAGTGTGAATGTTCATTCAAGATCTTTTACAGAAGGAAGCTTTGATAGCTGCGATGAATGAGTGAGAAGGTGCAAGAAAGCAAGAATCAGGTGGAGAGCTGAGGAGGCAACAGTGGCTTCCTACTGTCTAGGACAATGTAAAAGAGGTACAGATTTCCAGAGCTGGACCTTAGTTGTCCACAGGAAAACCTACTTGTTAGGAAGGGAAATCAGTTGATTGGCATCTACGTGCATATTCACTGACTGACTGAGTAGCCATTTTGGGGCTTTGATGTAGATTTGGGCTATACTAAACTCAGATGGAAACACAGTGGCTAAGCACCCAGCGTAGCCTGTTTCTTTGTTTGTTTTATGAGTTCCTTATCACATAATTGTTTTCTCTTTTTGAAAGTCTAACAGGAGTCCTTTTTTTTAATCATCTTTGTCAATGCCATTTCTCTTCTGTAGTGCTTTTTACCCAATGGATTTCCTTGCCATTCTACTTTTGGGTAGCTTTCAGTCAGTCTTCTCTGCTGATGACAAATATAAATTCTTTTATATAGAGCAGTATAAGGAATTTTTATTGACACTGGTCATTTAATGAGTTAATCTTCTCCAGTGCTCCAATATAAATTGTTGTTTGGCAGTGTATTACAAGTTAACTATTATATTCAAATTCCTTCTATGCAGTTAACATTAATATTTGTAATTCTTCTTTTTTTGGTTTAAATGTGTAAATCTTGGAGTATGCTACCCGTTTACCAGAGCAATATAAACCTTAAAACTGTGCTTAAGTGAAGCTTTCCTTTTCCCCCAAAAAAAGGAAATGCTGACTGACCTCAGAGCAGTATGAGTAATGGATTTCTTTTCATGGCAATACACGATTGACTTTACCCATGTTATAGGAAGAAAATAAAACAGAAATGATTACAACAACAAAAAAGCACTCCATTTGTTCTTCATGAAGCCAAGTATGCTTTTCCTAGAGTATTACATATTGCATCCACATTGGTATCAGTGTAAGATTATCAGTAGATAATAATATTAAAATTCATCATGATTAATGTAATTAATAATCATACAGAAAGCCATAAAGATTAGTCTGTGTTACTGGAAATGCTTTCAGATGCCATTATGGTCTCTACCATTGTGTATCTCATATTTAAGACTTTAGCTGGAAGCTTCCTTCCCTTGCAAAAAGTAGAGATGGGCTGGACAGTTCATCTGACATAAAGTACCTCTGTGCCGGAATACTTATGCCGAGGAAGGAACTTGTTACTTAAGAAAGTGGTGGGACATGCTGCCTCCTTTCCTGGCTAAGCTTATGCTTTTATTAAATACACAATAATTTAAATTATTAATAGCAAATGATACTTAGCACTTACAAATACAATTTATTACCAAGAGGTGGAGTTAGGCCTTTTTATTTGCAGAGTGCAATCAGCTTTTAAACTTGATTTTTGATAAGAATGTCTGACCTGTTACTATAGTTTAAAAACTACCTCCAAAAGCCTTAACCAATGTGGATGGAACAGGTTTCATGTTTGTCATCTAATTGGAGAATGTAAAGAGTGGCACAGTGGATGTTACAGGAAAAAAAATTATACTTTTCTACTGCTGCTGTCAGAAAAGTACTTATGAGAGTGGACATGTGAGGATCTGCATTAGAAGGCTGAGTTGGACTGCGTTAAGATCAGGTTTCCTTGTCCATGGTTTATTGTAGAGATATTTTGAGTTTAGAGAATTGGATGTGACCTATTTCAAAAATGTCTGACTCTAGTTAAGAGAATGATAGTCTTAAGTTAGTAGTGGAATGAGCAAGCCTGTCTTAAGGACAGTAGTGAAGAAGTAGTAGCAGAAGAAATGTTCTAACAAGGTGAAGGAAGTTTTCTGACTGTGTTGAAGCAGTTGCTCAGCTAGTCTACTGAGAATATGATAGCCTTTTATCTTCAGTACATTAACTTACTTGAGTACATTTACTCCCTTCCACCAATTCAAGATGAACCTCAGACAAATCTCTTTAATGATTCAAGCTCTTCAAAAAATGCATGGGCTTTGAGGGGAAGAGGAGCTACAAATGAAGAATATGCTATCTAGAAAGCTAAAAAAAGTACTTCTGACTAAATCGGACAGGCATGCTTTCCAAGTGTTAAAATACAGTGCTGTCAGTCTGTTTTGGAGCTGTGAACTGCCTTAGAACAGCCACAATACTAGGTTAGTTTCTGATGCTTTGAGAAAATTGTTAGAGAGTACGTTTGAGACAGCATCACAGGCTCAGTAATAAATGATATTCATTAAATGCAGGTAAATTTGTACGAAACTAAACTATGTTCTTTCTGAAACTACCATGACATATGATTCTTTACAGTGGAGAGCTTGACTGATGTAGAAACGCTTAACACATATCTAATTACAGAGCAGACTTCCCCTTTCTGAGATTCAAAGGCATTAATTAAAGAAATTTATTACAACCTGCTCCATTATCTCCAGTCACCTTTACACAGATGAAGACTAAATTCTCTCACTTTCTAGCAGAGTTATGCACACAGAACCATAGCAGTTCGGCAGAGGCTTTCTACATTATGTAAGGAAAACAGGATTTATATTAGACAGTCCACTCGGTAAATCTACTTTTAAAGTCATATGATTTTTCTCTATCCATTCTCTCTTTCTGGGAGGTATTTAAACTATGAACATGTGAGTTAACACCTCTTTTGGAAAAAAGTATCGGCCCCTGGTCAAATGTCCTGGCAGACATTCAGAGCAGGTGCCATACTTGTGCAACTGGCACTGGTACCAGGCTCAGGTTGAATGCTTTCCAACACATTGAGTGTGTGGCACAGGTGTTGGAAGCTGGTGCCTTTGAACTCTGTTGTGTCATTCCAATCTGCCTTGCATCACTGTGGCCCATTAGAGTGATTACTTCGTCCTCTGGATGAGAAGGGGTGCTAATTTCCAGATGCGGAGGCTAGTTTTGTAGTTTTGTATGATGAATTGACAGTAGCTCCAGAGCAGAAACAAGTGTAATTCTTGGGAAAATAACTATGCTGAACACCTGCCAGATTGCAACACATCAATTTTGTGTGGGAAAAGAGCAAGAGGACACTGTAGAGCTAAGAATCTTACAATGTGAATACAGTCAAGAAGGAAGACGCTTGTAACTGATATAATTCCTTTTAAAATGTTTTCATTTATATGAATGTGTCAAATATCAGAAAATTGCTTGCTGTCATCACAGAAAGAGGCAAGGCAAATGCTCTAAAAGTTAGCACGCAAGCAACAGTCTAACAACAACACCAAGTGACAGCCTGATGCACAGAGGAAAAAAAATATCAGAGAGATTTCATACATGGGGACCAGTTTTTCTGTGTAATTGGGGTTAAGTCCAGTTAGGTCGACTTCCACAGAGTGTTTCTGAACAAGCTGTTTATGATTAATCATAGAGATGAGTCAGGGATTTTTTACAGGAAGCTAGAAGAGAGGTCATCTGGAAATCTTTCAATTCTGGTCAAAAGAGTCTTGGCTACCTTACCCTCACAAAGACATGGAGTACAAACAGAGGCCGTATTTTATCTGGGCACTGCCAATTAAGTAGAAAGCTGGCAGTGCCCTTGTAGAAATAGCTGTATCTGAATGAGATGCTGAGATGAACGTCTGTCACATACCATTTTCCTGTGCTGCCTTGTTGCTTTCGTTAGGTGGTCATTTTTTCAGTGCAAACAGAAATGTGCCTCATGCCAATACAGCAAGCATGAGGGCACTTGTGTCAGGTTGTCTGAGTAACAGGAAACATCAGTTCTTCCATTTCCTTCTCTCAGTGTTGCTCATGCCCCAAAACTACTTGGTATAGTCTCCTCTGTGGATGAGGCCATCTCCCTTCTCTTTGCTTGGGCAGGGTGTCCAGAAACATTTACCCTGTTTCTTGACTTGTATGCACTCCTGTCTGGGCAGGAGGACAGATGAGGGCAAAGGAAGCTGGCTTTCTCTCAGGTGGGCTCTCTGACAGCCTCCTTGAAATAATTGCTTTAGAGGGTCATATCTCCTCTTGCTTCCCTGCAAGGTCCTGTAGCTATTATCCTTCTACCCCAGGTCTTTGGATTCACTGATGTAGGCCTCCTTTTACACTTTAACTATCGTCTGGTGCCAATGCTGGTTCTGCCTGCATCTCTACTGGGACACCTGGGTAGAGCAGATCTTAGCAATGGTGGCTACATGACAGTTTTCTGAAAGCATGACTCCATGTATTGGTTGCTAAATGGAAATATCATTTTTTCATCCCTGGCTCAGATGGCAACTCTGAAGATAGACTTCCAGCTGCTGGTACACTGCAAGCAACTTATAGAGGCCTCTATCTTAATATGACCGTCTGTCTTGTCTCAGCTGTAATACCTTTGAAATGACAGTGGAGGCTGGAGGTTGTGCTTTGCAGAGAATGAGGACACAGTGGGACAATTACACCACAAAATTTTCTGGGATAGGCGCTAGGGTTGAAATCTGAGTCATCTGTACTTCGTGAGTGGGTGTCTTGCAGTATGGGTACCAACTGACCTCTTCCGTCAGTCCCCCCCCAGAGTATCTGCAAAACATGAACAGTATTTATCCCTCAATGAAAGGGAACTTCTGGCTGATTCCTTCCAACATTTGCTGTGATGAAGAGCAGTTTGGTTGTAGTCATATCAGGTGCTCTGTCTACAGGAGAGTGTTTTTTGCCCAGCTTATTAGTGTTTCTGGGAGCTTGCTTTATTAGCTCTTTCCCAGTTCATCTTATGAATTTTCAGCTCTCCTAACCCCTTCATACATATATTACACACTGAATGGTAAGGAGAATATTTTTCTAAATTGCAGGATAAGTAAATAATTCTGAGCAGTGTTGAACCCTGCTGCCTAGTCCTATGCTTTACAGATAATTGTTCGTTGATCTGTCTGATGGAAAGGAACTTCTGGATTTCTTGTATCAGCGTCCTCTTGATTCTGGGAGTTGGGGCTATTTCACTGTCTCTCTTCTCTCTCCATCACTGTACATTTTTTAGATTTCTGTTTTTGAAAGAATGCCAAATAGCAGGCTAAATAGGTCAAAGACTGTAGGAGAGGAGGAACGTGGATGGAAACTTAAAACAGATGAAGAGCCAAGGTAAAGAGGCCTGAGGAAAAGAAAATGCATTTTGCAGTTTATTTTCAGCTATGGTGTGTTTAAGATAGGTGACTGATGGCATAATTAATGACTAGGCAGGATTACTGTGTTTACGTGATGGTATTTTCTAAAATTGTGTGGTGATATATTGGAGAGGGAATGTGAAGCACATGAAACTGGACAATTGTATTAACCTAAGGCAAGCTTATTTTCCTTTCAGAGCCTTTCTCCTGTTCTAAAACACAATGTTGTCTTCTTGCTTTGTGTTCAGTAGGGCAATAATTTTACCATTCTTTATAACTGAGAAGATAAGTAGGATACCCAGGAGCTTTGTCTAATCATTTAGCTAATGATCCTGCTCTGTAATATCTGTTCAGGTGTTTAATTCAGTTTAGATTGCTACTGTGATAGCCTTTTCTGGCTGTTGGTTTTGATAGGACTTACTTTTACACTCCGCATCCCCTGAAGAAGGTCATAGCTAAGCTCTGAATTTCCTGGCAGCTTTTTATTTCAGATTGTTCCTCACTGCTGGGCATTCAAACCAAACATTGATTTTTAGTTTATATTATTGTATCTTTAATTTTGCCACAAGCCTCACATACATGTTTTGTAGCTAAAAATAGTAAAAAAAATTATGTGTATTTTATAGTATAACAGGGAACCCAATTGTCTCACCTGTGTGGAGGAAGGAAGCATGCTTCACACAGTTGTCACATGGGTATGTATAATCATTTTGTTCTGCAGGCAGAAAGCCCCCCATACCCTTACAGCCTGAAGTGCTTCAAAAATACAGCTCCATAAAATGCTGGAGAGTTTATAGGTTGGAATTATTAGAAGCCTGTGGGCAGAGGCAGGAACTGCAATGTATTGTTATTCCCCTAAACCTGAGACAGAGAATCTCATGTCTTTGCTAAAATATATTTTGTATTTGAATATGTTGTACCAGACTCCTTGCCAGAAACTTAAAATACTTTCTCTGATGTGTAGCACTTTACATGTTTTGATGCTTCCTTCTGAAGTATTTAAAACTTCCTCTTCCACATCACCTGCTGGATTTTTCTGCAGTATGTAAACAGATTAGTTTCTGCCTAATTAACTGCCAGTTTTCTACTCAAAGTAATTCTGAGGAAGGGTGTTGTGATATACTCATATAATATGTTCTTTTGAAACTTTTTAGCAAACAAACAAAACCAAAATAGCTAGAAAAGCATGAATGGAAGACTCCCCAGGTCCCCATTTCACCTCTCATTGAAAAATCATAAAAATGTGGCTAGTCAGCAAATCCAAAATCTAGCACCTGTTTGCCAGATAAAAGCCAGCTGCACTGTATGTATATTACTTAACGCATCTGCACTACCACTTGTCTAAGTTTCTTTCCTTAAAGTGTTTTGGAATATTATATTTTTATCTGAGATGGAAGATTGATGTAATAGAGAAAATCTTCTACTATGACTTTTGGCATAAATTTCTTAAGCCTGAAATTATATAAGGGTTGAATTTTTTTCTTTGATAATTTTTATTTATTTCTAGTTTCAATGATCCAAATTACATTTCTGGTCTTAAAATACATTTCACCTCTCAGCTTATTTCTTCATTGGCTTTGATTATTAGGTCACGGCTTATTGAAGTGAACTCTTCTTGCTTTTCTGTTACGATAAGAAAAGTTCCCTGAGCAGGCCAGTATTTTCGAATTTTCCTACTTTAATGCACACAGGACATTCCTGTGACATGAGTTCATTTTTAAATGTTTTTCTTCCTTTGAGACAGAGTTGACATGCAAAACTACTTCTCCTTTTTCCAAAAATTATTGTCCTCTGAAGTGCCTGGAATTCTGGAACCAAAGAAAATTCTTTCTTGCCTGGTTTCAACCTACTGGCATTTTTGGTTATTTGTTTTTACATACATTGGTAAGAATCTGTAGTGGAAATCCTAAGTCACAGCTTGACACAGTGATGGAGCACCTGGTAGGAAGTCAGGACCAACCCAGGGAAGGCCATGTGCATGCAGTGCCCCTGAGTGACCAGAAGAAGTGGAGCCAGGATCTACCCCCTTCTCAGACCTCATTTAAGGATTGGCAGTGGAGATGAGGGCATCTTGCTGGAGCTCCCTGCATACCAGAGGCCTTCTGAAGGTAAGCAAATTTTCTTCTTTTGTTTCTGTGTCTGTGGTTGCTGCATGTGGGCTTGTTCTCATTTGCTGTAGTCTAGTACTTTGCCACCTTGCTATTTTTGTTGTGCTTTCCATCATCGTATAGCATTACAGGGTCCTATATGGTTTTTTGCAGTCTGTGAGATAAGATCAAATTTATTATAATGGCAGTCTGAATGAAAGTACATGCAGTGCCTTAAAACCTACACTCTAGAAGACAACTGGAAAGAAGTGAGATTCAACCTGAATTACATGTTGGAAAATACAATACTTGGCATTCCTAACTAGATCTAATATTTTCCATTAAACTGTGAAAGTTACTGATTATAAAATAGGATATTTATTTGCAAGATTCAATCACAAAGCAAGAGTGAGTTTAGAGGTCTGTACAATTCTAGAAGATTCAGGTTTTGGTTCTGCTATGGTTTTGCTGTGTGTGCTTGGGCAAGTTACTTTTTCTTTGTGTGGCTAATTTTCATACTGTATAAAAGCAGAAAGGGTAATACTTGTTTTCCCTTTATTCTTACTTGCAATGATCACTTTGGTATACTTACCTTGCAGGTATAATGCAGCCATAACCTTATTCATGGCTTGATGTTATACTGTCAAAAACAGAAAAATAACTGAGACTTATCTTGGAAATTCTGAGTATTCCCTAACGTTTTCAATTCTGTATCACTTCTGTGGAAATCAAGAGTTATCTTCCAAGTTGAAGACCCAACTGATAAAATTTTAGCAGAGATCCACAGAAATGTCACCGCTGGTGTGGTGATTATGATCTGGTGATTCTTAGAAACTTCAGATTGTGCTGGCTTTTCCTCTTCCTGGTGCTAAATTATGTTGAACATTCATAAATCCTCTCATGAAATCTATTTTGCATGTAAGGAATTTGTAAGTGATTATTGAAGAGCTTTGTCAAGAAGGGAAGCAGCAGGCAATGTGCGTAGTAGTAAGCAGGTTCATATGATAACCCTGGCATTAAATAGGGGCTTGGTGATTCAGCACCATGAAACAAATTCCAGTTGTTTATAGGTAATAGATGATTGCTAGAGGTATGGCCTAGTTCAATAGCAGCATAAACTTACATAAGTTCATCGCTGGCACTGCTCAATTTAGACAAAAATAAACTGAATTTAATCTTCATCCTAGCATAGTTTACAGCAAATCCTTTTAAAAGCTGCATTTTAAGTAGCAGTCACTAGTCAATCCCTATTGTCATTTTTCACAAGAAAAGTTCTTGAACTACTTTTCCTATTTAAAAGCCAATTTCTACTGCTTACAGTATATTATTGGTCTCTATATAAGTACAGGATAGTAACTTCTGCTATGACACTAGCGCTCTCTTAGAAAAGACATTTGAGCTAAACAGAAGGGCAAAGCAAGGTCATTGGCATTATGTCTCTACAGCGAGCTCTAAGAAGTAAGTCAGACTTACAGATGGAATGATAGTTTGCCTTGTCATGAGAACACACATCTTCAAAAGGTTCCTGCTTTGGAAAAATAAAGTAAAAACCATAAGGAACCACTTAAGGATGCTGCATAAATAATTTGCCATTTGTGAGCAATATATGCAAAACGATAGGACTGCAAGGACTGTATTTGATGGAAAAGCTCCTAACCATTTAAACTGCCATCCTGGTGTTTATTACCTGAATCACCTCCGGGAGTCTGATAAACACCTGTGATCTGCTGGTAATTCAGGAAAGGAAGCAGCACTCTGCATGACCTGCTTTTTTTTCTCTCAAGCAGTCACACTGTAATAAACAATGTACAGTGATTTTGAACATGCAAAGAATATATTTAGACAAGTTAAGGCTACTGTTCTTGGTTTAACGCTTAACAAAGCTAACAGCAGAAAGTATGTAGTTTAGCAACTCAGTGTGGTACACATTGAAGTGGAAGAACAAAAGACAATAGGAGTGGAAGGCAGTGCATTCATTTGGCTTAAAAATGAGAGTAAATGGTAAATATCTTGAAGAGATGGGGGGAAAAAACATGGTCTCTTTTAAACCATGCATTTTTAAAGTTACTACATGACCAGTAAAGTAGCAATTTCCTGAAAAGCAATATTTAAATATATCCATCATCATTTAGATCTTGGACACGTACTTAAATATTATTGATTATTTGCAATTGTGTGCATCCATGTGTAGGTATATTAAACAAAAAAGTAATGGTAGCATGTCAGTGATCGGGATAAAGTGCAAAAATGGAACTGGGGTCTCTAATTACTAGATTTTTTTTTAATTAAGCCACAAGCACATTATAGACATCCAGTTTATAGCATTGCAATCTTACAGGCTTGCTCTCATGAATATGGTAATTTTTTATTTTATGCCCTCTTGAGATGTCTTGTTAAAAACATTTTATTGGTGATCCTAAAATTCAGTAAATTTGAAGCCCTTGGCACCCTGAAGATAGTTAAAGTTCTTCAAAAAATGTCAGCAATAAATATTTGGCAAATATAAAGAATATGCACACTTTTCCCAAGTGGGTGATGTATTTTTTTCCCAGTTCTTATAGTCAAGTGATGACACTGCAGTTCAGAATATGAGTGCATACTGATATCTTCTTCCAGAGACTGCATGTGTTGCTTCAACAGTGCTTCTCCCACAGTGTTATTTCTGTGCAGACACCTGGAAGTGGTTACATACTTGCTCTGGCTTGCAGATGAGCTTTGGACAGTCAGGTGTATGTATGAGCAAGTGGTATTTATTTGGAGCAATTAAAATTCTAACATTCTCCTCTCTTGACATGCAATTACTAGGGCTCTGCTGTTCCCACTAATTGCTCTTGCTGGGGACATTGGTGAGGAGCCAATGATTTTGATGGGTAGTGGATTATCATTTTTACTCTGCTACCTGAGAAAAAAAAATCATTTGCAAAATCCCATGTGTAATTAGCAAGACTCATGATTAATTGTCCTGCAAAATTAGCTTCACTGTTGCTTTTATTTTACTGCTTCAAATATTAATTAATGTTAACTCCTTTCCTTCAGTTCTAGCTTTTGAATATTCAACGTGGCTTTGAAAAATTAGTCAGGGCTTCTACTTGCATTAACATGCAGGAGCTTTGATTTCTGAGTAAGTATTCTGATTTAAAAGATCACACTTGGGTCATAAATAATTTTTATAGGAGGACAAACAAAGCATCAAAGCATCATGGGAAGGCATTCATGCACTAACTGAAAGTAAATTGTTTCAGTAATGATTCATTCCCCCAGTGCTTTTGGGGAAACATCAGCAAATATGCAAAACACTGCATTGTGTGGGGCAAAACAATTATTTAATGACAGCAATCAGTGTATGTATTTTGAAATAAGTAGCACAATGAAAGAAATAAAAATAACGGTGGGCTGATACCTTTTGGTACCAAATCATCCTTTTAATTTTATGCTGTTGTAGCATCTACTCTGTATTTCAATGAATTGCGGGTTCTTATGTTCAACTCTCTTGGGACCTTAAATACAAAATCTTTCAAATTTGGTCCTTTAGATCAAATCCTTAGTTTTTGTAAACTGATAGGAATTAATGAAGAACAAAATAGAGACTGGAATACAAAAATGATGAAGGTTAAGACCTTATTGTTTCCTCAGCTATCTCATTTACTGGTCAAGTTTCCTAAGGACAACTTCTTAGATTTGGCTGGGCTCCTTCTTATTTTCCTCCTTACTTTGGTTGTCCTCATTCCTCCTGGTGTATATGCATGCACATTCTAGAGCTCTCAGTTCATGAGTTTTCATCCTTGGGTCCACACAGTAGCTAGAAGAAATTTTAGGTTTTGTACAACTGGCAATAAATAAACATTATTTAGAAGTTGGAGAAGATACGGATTCAACATCATAGTTTGCCATTATTTGATATGGATGCTTTTTCAGCACTTCTGAATGTTCTTGGGTTTAGGCTAGCATCACAAATACCCCTGAGGATGCATCTTCCCTCCTTAGTCACAGTATCTACTCCTTGTTCTTGCTTGTGGGCTTGTTGTTTGCTCTTTCATTTTGATCCTTAGTTTGGTGCTTTTCTGGATCTCCATCCTAGTTTCTTACAAAAATGTTCTGCAATCTCTAGCTTGTTTTGTCAGCACCATCAAATGAACTCTCCTTTTTGGTGATTTGCAGTTTCCTCCATCCTGGAGCACTGCCTAGAAAAGTGGACTTTCCCTAAATAACAGAAATCTCTTTATCTAAAGATACAGCATTTGCATGGATTAGCACCATGGTTTTATGACTATTTCCAGCCTGGTGGTAGATGCAAAAAATTTTGTCACAGCCTATAGGTTTTGCTGCAAAACAGAAGTAAAATAAATCAGTTAATATTCAAAATTAAAATAAAGCAAGTAGCACCATACTAATACAATCTTCCATATATGGAAGAATTCATAAATCTTATACTTCAATAAATTGCCACGTTGAAGTTTCTAGACTATATGCGATACTGCACTCTTCTTCCAGCGATTGGCATGTGCAGCTCTACAGGATCAAGCATCTTCAAGTTTACAGACACTGGTCATGATCCAGGTTTCTTTATTAGTAGACAAAAGTTTTGAGAGACTGAGTAACTAGTTTTGCAAAGATCTGTGTAGTTACAACTGCTATGGGAAATTTAATGACCTGTGGAATCTGGCTTTAAGCTATAAAAGGGAAAAGGTTCAACCCTCCCAATGTTATTTTACTGTATTAATCCTTTTTTTATCCATGTTTGCAAAGAGCAACCATTTCATGGAGTGAAGATTTGTTTCGGTTATTATTCTGTTGTTTGAAGGTCAGATTCCAACCTGTTTCTTTTTTCCTGACATTAGAACGTAGCTCTAATAGCTGTGGATTTGTCTGTGCTATACTATGTATATGCATATTTATTTTTGAGAAGGATGAGGCTAAGCCTAGGAGGGTGTGAAGAGTTCCAGCAAGGGCAGTGCTGTCTCTGAGCAGCCTGCTGTGTTACACATGTACTGAGAAGCCTTTGGGAAGACTTGTTTCTCCACTTCTCTCTCAAATCTCTCTCTCTGCAACCTATGGGTGGAAAATCATGGTCTTCACTTTCTCTTCTGAGCAAATACCCCTTTCTCTTATTTTGCTTATTAGTAATCTATTAGGTACTAGCAAAAAATGCAAGTTTTGTAAGCTAATAACAAATAACTCCAGTGGCCGATGTGTGAAGAAGGGCAGAGGGGAAGGAAAGATTTTTTCATGTATTTCTCTAGTTCCTATGAATCAAATATGGCTTATTCCTTCAAATTGACCTCTGTCAGGAGGATGAAATGCTCTGAAGGTTAGCTACAGCACTATCTGCTATGTCTGAAATGCAGGAAACAAAGAGTACTTTAAATAGTATTTCTCCTATTACATTAATTTTTCTAAATTAGAGTTAAGTTTAAAGTTCAGTCACTGGGTGCATTTATACTAGTATTATTTTTTCACTAGCGTATTATTACATGCTAGCATATTATTGGCCTATTTAGTCACGTCTAGAAATACATTCTTCGTATTTGTGGTTGCCAAAGTAAATAGAAATCAATGAAAGTAGCAAAAGTGCTGAAGTAATTTCAGTAAGTGAACTGCTCATTAATTTAAGTTTCATGCTTGACATTGTTACGGACTAATCACAGAAAATAAGACACTGACTTCTAAGTATGTTCCAGGACTAGGAGGAATCCTACAGCCTTATTCTCAAAGCGTCATTGACATTAGAAGGAAGGACCTCTGACTACAGCGCTTTAGGCAGATGTTAACAATGTGGAAAACTTCCTCAAAAGCCTGAACTCCATTCATATGGATGACATAAGCTTGCAGAGCTAGCAAGCAAACAGTGTTGGGACACTGGGATTGAACATCAAAAAGCTCTGCCTGCCATTTTCAAGTGCCTAAAAATGTGTGAAGCCTGTTCACAATTTAATGGCAGATATACAGAGAGCTGGGTGGTTATACAGGAAATTACAAAAGCTTCATCTCATCAGAGTGAAATAAATATGCCATCGTATGTGAAAAGTAATTGGAGGGGTGTGTCAGTTCTGTTGATGTCAAGCAAGTATCCATAAATTAGAATAAACATTCATAATTGATATTAGTGATAAGAAAATATTTAAATTACACAAAAAGGAGAGACCTAAGTTGTTTCTCTCCCTTTTGCAGACTTCCTTTTCCATTTAAGAGAGGATTAGAAAATGCCGTTTCCCTCAGCTATTTTTTCCAGTGTAGATCCAGTTGCCTAATTTTCTGTAATATGTATCAAATCATGTTGCATAACGTATGATGCTATGGAGATAGCTAGGAGGGAAGACAACATTACAGTTGCAAAAATGAGGTTTACCTGTAGGTAATGGGAGACAGGTAGGCCACACAATGTTGGTAAATTCTGACTGATGAGTGTGAGGATGCTGTCTTATTTCTGTTTGTTCAATCAATCCCTTAGTCATGGAGAACTCCCATTTACAGAGAAGGAACAGGAGCTCTCACTCCCTTGAAAACATCCTGTGTATTGCTTAGAATATTTAAGGGAATTCAACACCCAAGCAAAAATGCTATAAGGGTCATGGCACCCAGATCCCTTATTGTCACACCTTTTACTCTTTAGAGTAAAATTGATTAACGCTCCTTAGACTTGCTCAGAATGCAAGCCCCTGTATAGTGTTTGGCAGAAGATGTTACTAGCTTCAGTGAAAATCTGATCTAGCTCATGAATCTGATAATATTCAGTGACAGTACTGATCTAGTACAGGAACCATGACCGGGAGTTTAAATATTAATCTTGTGATGTGTCTACAGTGTATTTTCTGTTACCGTTTCTTGCTTAATACTGTAAGGCATTGGTAGTAGCCATAAGAACTGCCTCAGCTTTAGAACATGGTGTGCATCTGAATGCACTGCTAGGCTATCTTAAGCCTAGTATTTACACAATTCTTTAATACATGATACTGTATTACATAGTGGAGAACTATAAAAACTGTACATGGTGTTTGAGTACCTCACCATGTTACAGCTTTTTGTGGTATTTTTTTTTGCCAGATTCCACTGCAAATGAATGTTACTGCTGATTCTTGATCATCTTGGGTTGACCTTTTCAGTTAAAAAATAAAAATAAAAAAATCCAGTAACAATTTTGACTTCAGATTTGCATATTTTTTTCAACTTGTGGATAAAGCTGACAGACTGAGACAATATTTGTCGTTATCTTTGCAAAGTAGAACTTGGAGTTACTGCTGAGAAACTATTTCCATTGCACAAACCTGCACAGTTCCATTCTGATATTAAAAATTAGTAAATGGTTTTCTCTTGGAAGGATTCAGACAATATTTACAGTGCAAAATTGCATTCAGAAAGCAAACTATTATAAAGGACACTTCTCTTGAATTGAATGGTTGGGAAGATGATACACCAAGGGGCTTACATCTGCATTAGGTGTTTTCCTTCCTTTTGGACAATGAGTAAGGACTCAAAGAAACTTCTGGAGCTTTAATTTAGCTTGATGTGCCTTTAGGGAATTAAATTCTGTGTTGTGATTTGAAAGCTACTGTTGGTTTTCATCATAAGAATAAAATACGCTCTTTTTTTGCCCTTGAAATGCTTGTCACTTCTCTTTTTACTTCAGAATTTTCCAGCTTGTAGTAAAAAAGAAAAGTAGTCATATTAGGAAACCCAGAAACATATCACTTGTTTAATTATGCCAAAAAAATGAAATCTAATTTACTGTAAACCTTTCATCAGATAATGTATCTGTCTGGGGTTTAAAAACAACGAGAAGTAAGTAATCCTTTTCTACCATCTTGATTGAACTTGCGGATGGTATGTTTTCAGAGACTTGTCTGTCTGGAGTTATAAGTGAAACATTGGCTGTGGAGTGGCTAACTGACTGTGGTTACACAAGTGTATGAATCTGAGGCTTTTGTCCTGTGCATTCCTGAATAAATACTCTGATCTGTGACTGCACTGGGCTGGATGAGGAGAAAGAATGTTGCTACTAAGGTCCTCAAGCCCTGGTATTACATTATCCTTCTTGAGTCTGGAATGAAAAGGGGTGTTGTGGAATGGGGTAGGAATAGGAAAGCCATTGAAGGAGGGAAGACAATCTGAAATATCTGCAAGTGAGATTAAGCAAACAGGGTGGAAGATGGAGACAAGCAGGAAATGAGTATGATCCAATTCTGCTGTGTGTTATGAGGCAGTCATTTCATTTTATGGCTTTGTTGGTAATCCTCTCCTTTCTTTTTTTTATTGTGAATGAAATCATCAGTGCTATCAGATAGAAGAATAGTTCATTAACAGGTAGCACTGTACCATTTTCAGTATTGTACCCAGCATATCATCTTATACTTACCTGCTTTCTGAAATGTATTTTACTTTGAGGAACTTGTTCAAGAGTATGTTTAACTGTTTATTGTGGCTACACAGGATCCCCAAAACCCCTACTAGTTAATGAAGAGAGTGAATTAACATGTTTTGAATTTACTTGTTCATTTACTTTTTCACTTACTTGTTCAGTTTCCTAGAAAGGAAAGAATGTCTCTATTCACGCAATAGGCACAGCTCCAATTGAAACAGAAAAGTAAAAAGCATGCCACTGCATGATGCACGAGTTGATCCCCAAAAGTGAGCTAAAACCATTGTAAGTACTTTCTCCCTTGTTAATCTGTTTAGGCCACTAGTGGTGAAGCAACTAAGGGCAATATGATTTCAGCGCATGCAGCTTTGCCAAGGTATTGGTGGAGCAAGGATGATGAAAAAAAGGACGATGGAGCTCTGTAGCGTAAAGGAGGCAGAAACGCAGTTTGGGGGTTGGATGTAGAATGTTTAAAGGGAAGTTCAGGTATTCTATGAATTGTGGGAGATGTATGGAATTCTTAAATCAGAAAATTTTAATTATAATTAAGAATATTGCATTACTTTCCGTACTACAATCTGTAGATATTTCAGTGAATGAAACGTGGTATATATTTGCTGACATGCAAAAACTAAACTGACACAACTTACATGCTGCTAAATATAATGGCATACGCTTTAAGAAAGTAAGTGTCTGGAGTGAACAGACTAAGATTATTTTAGTACTCAGATAACTACATTTCCTTGCAAATTTTAATTACATTTGTTGAGAGAAATACATGTTGATAAGTCCTCAGAAAAAAATACCAGCATTTTAACAGAAACCAAAGCAGCTAGAATGGCAGACTTGAAAAGCTGTATGGAGAAGAGCTGACTGATCTGTCGTACATGTAAGAATTCTGTGTAGTGCCACTAGAGCTTCTGGTTGACCTGATAGCGGGCCTTCAGTATTTAAAGGAGAGACACAGGAAAGGAAGGGACAGAATCTTTAGAGTCTGGTGGCAGGTCAAGAGGAAATGGTTTCAAACTTGAAGAGGGTAGATTTAGATTGTATATAGGGAAAAAGTCTTTTACAGTGAGGGTCGTGAGGCAGTGGAACAGGTTGCCTAGAGAGGTGGTGGATGCCCCATCCCTGGAGACTTTCAAGGCCTGGCTGGACAGAGTGCTGAGCAACCTGATCTAGCTGTGGGTGTCCCTGTTCATTGCAGGGGATTTGGACTAGATGGTGTTTAAAGATCAATTCCAACTCAAACGATTCTATGATTTTTGGTTATGTTTAAATGTAGTCCCCAGTAGGTTTTCCTTTTCATTTGAATTACACCTTGTTTCCTGTGCCAGATGCTTAGGCCTGCAGTAAGTCATGTAACCAATGTGATTGAGACCCAAGCTATTTTATTGTTCTTCCTTAGCTGATTAGCATGCAGCTGGAGGGTTGAAAGGTTGCTGAACTCCCTGAAGAAAGATGTGTAGATATCAGCTGCTTCACTTGCCAAATACATATCTGAGAATGTGATTCTTCTTAAAATAAAAGTATGTGCCAGGCATGTTTTTTATTATTTGAACTGGGGATTTGAAAATAATACCACTTAGGCAGTTAGTATAGACTTAGGGTTATAGTTTTAATCATCTTAAAAAGGAATCAGCTAGACCTATTATTTTATTACTGTTTGGCTCATCCTCCTGTTAGTGACTTAGCAAAGTAATTAACAGTTTATAAATTTATCATTATTACTGTCACTAGTAGTGTGCTATCACTTGTATTTTTGCAATGACTTCCCTTGTTTCCATTCTGTACAACTAAGATGGAAGGTATTTTGTTTTCTATTCAATTCTGTTTTCTATTCTATTATCCAAGTACTTTTTAATTTGTAAATTATAGGTGATTTTGACACGAAGATCCTGCTACTTGTGTGATCTCACTGAGTAAGTGAGCATTTCCTGTGAAGAATCTAGAGTCTACCTGGCACTAAGATTTCAAGGCCATAGTGTATGCTGAAATGCATTTCTCTCTAGTGGTTCTGGCGGAGGTTGCCGTGGATTGTTGCTCTGGAAACAGATGCTTTGGATGCCCATGGAAAGAAGGAAGAGATTCTATAAATATATGGTCTATATTCATAATCTTTGTATTTACTTCCATAGTGTCACAGTATTTGCATGTCCATATACAAGATCTTTTCTGTTATATATCTTGATCTAGCACATTTTTTTAGTGTTCTATTTAAAAACTAAAGCCTAGCAACCTGTTGATTGCACAGGCTAAGCTTATAGTGGCAGCTGTTTCTGACCATTCAATTCAGCTCAGTAATATAGCTTATGCTGACAGATTCATGTGGCTTGGTATCCTGACAAAAAAAGCTGTCAGAAAAGTATACTATTTTAGTGACATATCTGGCATAAACAACACTGATCTAGTTTCTGCCATACGTGGAATCAGCAAAAATCTGCAGGAAGGAGGATTGCACAATCAGGCTGTGTATGAGAAAACCATAAAATTAATAGGATAATAGACTACTAATAGTATGCTGTTGTATGAAATTTTGAAGTAGTTCTTAAAACAAGCCTTTTTTTGTGACTTCTGTGAAGTCTGTCTTGTGCAACAACCTGTAGCTGAAATAATGTTCTACGCAGGCTTTAGTGTGCTTTTTGTCACTACTTTGATTTCATGGACTCCGGTTAGCTGTTTTGCTGAAGGTGCTCCAAGTCTTCCAACAGAACATACGGCAGCATCAAATTGGGCTCATAGGAACCAGAGCCGAGGCAAAACAAAGGACAGAGGGGTCCTTTATGCAATGGATGTCAGATCTTTGGAAATAGTTGCCAGAGCATGTTGTGTATTTACAGTTTGCTGTGGCTAAAAAAGAGGTTCATAGAATCATAGAACGGCTTGGGTTGAAAAGGACCTCAAAGACCATCGAGTCTCAACCCCCCTGCCAAGTGCAGGGTTGCCAACCACTAGACCAGGTGCCCAGAGCCACGTCCAGCCTGGCCTTGAATGCCTCCAGGGACGGGGCATCCACAACCTCCCTGGGCAACCTGTTCCAGTGCATCACCACCCTCTGTGTGGGAAAAACTTCCTCCTAATATCTAACCTAAATCTCCCCTGTCTCAGCTTAAAACCATTCCCCCTTGTTCTATCGCTATCCACCCTCACAAACAATCGATTTCCCCTCCTGTTTATACGCTCCCTTCAAGTATTGGAAGGCCACAATGAGGTCTCCCCGGAGCCTTCTCTTCTCCAAACTAAACAAACCCAGTTCCCTCAACCTTTCTTCATAGGAGAGGTGCTCCAGCCCTCTGATCATCTTGGTCGCCCTCCTCTGCACTCGTTCCAAGAGCTCCACGTCCTTCTTGTGCTGGGGGCCCCAGGCCTGGACACAGTACTCCAGATGGGGCCTCACAAGAGCCGAGTAGAGGGGGACCACCACCTCCCTCTCCCTGC
>NC_034413.1:49979656-49980523 GCF_002078875.1 Numida meleagris
TCCGCAGGGCTGCTTTCAAGTACCTCTTCCCCCAGGTTGTATAAATACCTGGGATTGCCCTGGCCCAAGTGCAGCACCCTGCACTTGGCCTTGTTGAAACCTCATTAGGTTCTCGTGGGCCCACTTGTCCAGCCTGTCCAGGTCCCTCTGGATGGCTTCCCTTCCAATGTATTGACTGCACCGCTCAGCTTGGTGTCATCTGCAAACTTGCTGAGGATACACTCGATTCCATCGTCTATGTCATTGATAAAGACATTGAAGAGCACCGGTCCCAGGACTGAGCCTTGGGGGACACCACTCGTGACTGGCCTCCACCCTGACATAGAACCATTGATCACAACCCTTTGGCTGCAACCAGCCAACCAGTTCTTAACCAACCGAACAGTCCATCCTTCAAATCCGTACCTCTCTAATTTGGAGAGAAGGATGTGATGAGGGACCCTGTCAAAGGCTTTGGAGAAGTCCTAGTAGATGACATCCATCGCCCTCCTCCCATCCACCGATGCCATCACTTCATTGTAGAAGGCCACCAGATTGGTCAGACAAGATCTGCCCTTGGTGAAGCCATGCTGGCTGTCTCAGATCACCTCTTTGTCACGTATGTGCCTTAACATGTCTTCTAGGAGGATCTGCTCCATGATCTTCCCAGGCACAGAGGTGAGGCTCACTGGCCTGTAGTTCTCTGGGTCTTCCTTTCTTAAAAATGGGAGTAATGTTTCCCGTTCTCCAGTCACCGGGGACTTAAATGGACAGCCATGATTTTTTCAAATATGATGGAGAGTGGCTCGGCAACCACATCAGCCATCTCTCTCAGAACCCTAGGATGGATGTCATCTGGCCCCATGGACTTCCACACATTCAGTTTCA